>NW_027117334.1:4082500-4344989 GCF_020726465.1 Chaetomium tenue | reverse complement strand
GCAGCGGCCGCCCGTCATCGCACGGCGTGCTTTAGCTGCCGTTCAGCGAGGCAGCGATGTGATCGCCTGGATCCATGGTGAGGAACCCCAGCATCTACACATCTAAGGAGTAATTACTACATGTATTAAAGGGAGGCCCTATGTGCTGACTATGACGGGATGGGGGTGATTCAAGCTCGCGCTGCGCAGCGCAGCAGCAACCGTGTAGTTATCCGTCCACCTCCTATCGTGGGCGTAAGCCGGGAAGCACCAAGTAAGATTCATGATTCCTCCAGACCGTCGCAGACTCAGCAACTTCTTCGGGTCCGTCACTAACCCTCCACCAGCAAGCCAGACACGGTCGAGAAGCTTTTGTTGCGCATCAGCGAGAGTCCGGTGGGCGACCAGGTAGTTAAGGCAATTTTAGACTCGGCCACTGCAGCTTCGTTTCCAGGTCCGTCCACCCAACCCGGTGCTCTGAACGACTTGGTATCGCGCGTCTCCGAATCTGCTACGACAGAGAACGTTTCTTTGCCCGACGGTCCCTGTTCTCCACGCTGCAGCCATGCTTCCGAGCCCAAAGCCCAACCGTCCACCGTGTCTCCTCTCGACATTCTCGCATCTGCTGTCGCAGCTGTCAGTGGAGACAGCGATATTGATTCAGCGCCTCAGATGCTCGCATCACCGTCGCAATCTCCTCTATATTCTTGTGGTGACCTTGTCGGATCTTCGGTTAGCCCAGCTTCCGCCGACTGTCCATTTCTTGGATACTTTGGTAATTATCGATATGCGTTATCTTAAATCCTTCATTCAGCCCCTGCCTTGTCTACCGATACACTTCAGCTAATGCATCTGGACGCTTTCAGGACCCCAAAGTCCCAAGTTGCAGAAGGACTGGCAGGTCTTGTCCCTTCAGTCCGTCGAGAGCATATTCAAGCTAGAATCAAGTGCTTGCGATCCCGTGGCTGCCCGCCTGATTGACGAGGCTGACGTCAACTATCTATTCAATCTGTATGTGGGATGCTTTCTGGATCCACTACTTTCGTATCAAAGAGCACTAGATCATTGACGGGCACGGTTGTCAAGCTTCTTTACAGTTCGTAACCCTCTCCTGTGGTTGCTAGATCCAGAACTTCACACCCCCGAACACGTTTATGCTTCGTCCTTCACGCTTTTCTCCGCCATATGCTGCTTGGGCTGCGCCGTCTCTTCGCGACCTCGAGATCGAGTCATACATGCAGCGTTGTTGTCGTTGGCCGAGGCGAACATGAAATGGTCCATTGCCGTTTCGGTAAGAGGCGTGGAGATCATTCAGGCTATCGTCCTAATGCAATACTGGGCACCCATGCGCACGAGATATTCCAGCGACCCTTCCTCACTGCATCTCAGCCATGTAAGAGAAAGCCCTCGTTAGATCATGACAAAGCCTTATGTTGACGAACATGTTTGGGAAAGGCTGCTCAGCTAGCAAGAGAGTTAGCCATCTACGACCCCGGCCGTATCGACAATTACCTCGCCGCGTCCATTCCCACGGCGGCTGACGACCTAAAGGAACGCTTTCGCCGCAACTTTGAGCGGACCTGGTTCTGCATCTTCATCGCCGATCAGAGCTTTGGGGTTGTCCACGGGCGCCGGCTGGGCGTCTCTTGGAATGAGATATCACCTGGCGCGTTCCACTGGTGGCAGAAACCCATGACGAACCCCTACGACCGCATTGTCAGTGGTATCGTGGAGACGAGAGGCATCCTGGTACGTCTGTCCTCTTCAAGATGTCCGTCAGCAAGATAGCGTAAAGCGTCGCTCAGCTACTAATTGGGTAAAATGAACACGCAACAGCTAAATGCGCTTGAGGAATGGAGAGACAGGGATACGACACAGTTGTCCGCCTCTAGCTGGCATACGCGATGGCTCGAAACCTTGGAACACGTTCGCGGTGTACGGTGCGCGCCCGATGCGTCGCCTTCGAGCGCCTACTTGCCGTTGTTGGCCTTTTACATGGACCACGGCATCCTTGTGCTCAACGCTCAAGCTAGGCGTGAATTAGAAACATTAAATGCCGCTGCGACATCGCCACAATCTCGGGCTGTCTACTCCAAGGCGGCTAAAGTGGCAACTCGAACACTCGACATTGTGTTAACGGACCCGGTCTTGACCGACTTGGGACTGGGGTTTCACAACAACCAATTCATCATGATTTGCCATGCTGTTGCAGAGGTTGTCGATGTAAGTCGGTCTCCAAGCCCAAAGCTCTATCTATTATCAGAATTGACATTTCTTCTGGCTCTTAGGCCATTAGGAAGAATACTATCTTGCCACCCCACGAGGCAGCCGAAGCTACCTTACAAGTAAAAGCCATACCGGAACACCTAGAGAAAACCGCCCAGCAGCTCCCTACCACGTCGGTAGCACGGCTATATACAAGCCTGGCTCAGTGCCTAGTGCTCCAACTAAACAAAGACGCTTCGCCCCCTGGTGAACGAGATCAATCTGCCATCATCGGCCTCCAGGATTCTTCGTTGGCGGCATGGTGGCTATGGGAGGGCTTGCCCGATAGTGCTCGCTCTAATAGCATGGTTCCGACTTCGTTGGAGGTGGAGCAGTTAATGCTCGACATGGGCTGGAATATTATTAGTAGCCCAGAGAAGAGCTGATGCGGGATGCTATATCTATTGGACTCGGGCTTGTTTCGTTGGACCCCGGCTCTCTGGTTAAGGGGAAAGGGGTTTCATTTATTTGTTTGCTGGGTAGTATGGCGTTGCATTCACTTTAGAGAGCTTACCGGTTAGCTTTAGTGAGGACATTAGATACCTACATAGATAGATAGAATCCCCAGGTGGTATTACAATTAATACACTTGATGATATGAAGAATGTTTAATGGTATAGTTTCGTCTATTTCGAGGGTGCTACTAATGTATTTTGTTTATAAGAGAAAGTTCATACAGCCGCGGGGAATGTATATTATTCATACTCCGCTATGCCCTAGGGCGTGCCGGACCCTCTGCTATTTAGTGTACAGGAAAACCGTGCCCTCCCGGGCCGGGTGAAAAACCCCTACCAACAATCAAGGAACGATGCGTTCTGGTGAGTCTACGTATACAAAGAGAGGAGGCCTCCTGGCCTCCGAACGGGGGCGCTTCAGGCCGCCGTTCCCAGCTCAAGCCTCCTGGCCAAGCTGTACATCGGCAGCCTCCCCGAGTCCATCAGCCAGTCGAGGATCCTCCTCGCAAGCCGTGCAGTCGTGGGATTGATACCGTGTAGAACTGAGTAAAAGTCCCGTCGTGTCCGAATTCCAGTTCTCTCCCATCTTCGAGTCAACGGTGGAGCCAAACACCACACTACCAGGTGTTCGGCAGTCTCTCGTCCCTCGCCACACTCGCAGGCAGGCGTCAGAACCTCCGGGACTTCCCGTGTAAACAAGTAGTCCCGTAAGCCTATTGCTCCCGTCCGGATTTGAATGAGCAGTGAGCTTTTCGCCTTGCCGAGACCGTCATGCCTCCTTAGGGTTTCGTTCCGGAATAGCGTCTCCCGCTGATGGTCAAAGTCGTCCGCCGGCCTGGTGATTGCTCTGCCGTCCCGTTCCTTTAACCACCTCGCTCTCCAGGCCTCTTCTACTGCCTTGTCCGTGTCTATGGTTCCCCCCGTCCAGCGCATGATCGTGCCCGCGGCTCTCTCTACCGCCGTGGGCCCTTGAGGTCTCAAGGTTCGCGGTCGGCCCCTGTTGCCCCTCCTCGAGCTGAGTCTCTGCTGTATCTTGCGGCAGGCGGTAAGGATAACGCTCCCCGCCGTCTTTTTGCCGCCTTGGCCGTCGTCCAGATCGGGTTGTTGGAGTCGGTTTTCGAAATCTGCAAGCCGTTTGTTTAGGTATAAGTCCAACGGTGGTACCCACGTCTCTGTCTCGAGGTTACGGATGGGGGTAGACTTAAAGGCTCCCGCCACAATCCTCAGGCTCTTGTTCTGGGCCTTCCCGAGGGCCTTGGTGATGCCTTTCTTCACCGGTTCGCCTCCCACATCCGTGGGAATGTGGAACGACGATGCGCCATAGGCCAGCGCTGACCGGATGCACTTTGTGTACACTTCTCGCGCTTTGGCTAGACCCAGTCCCCACGTCGATGCCGCTAGCCTCGACAGGGCATAGCTCTGGGTCCTCAGCTTCTTCTCCACCGCCGCAAGGTGGGGTTTCCAGTTGAGCTTCCGGTCCAGCCAGACTCCCAGGAACCTGGCAGACTCCTTCGGTCTGACGGGGCTGGTGCCTCCCCCTGGGTTAGTGAGTTCCAGCTGGTTTGTCCACTGCCGTCGTCCCTTGTTGAAATGGATCAGTTCGCTCTTTTCCGGGGCGAACTTCATCCCCCGACTGTCCGCCCATCGCATGCATGTTTCCCACGCCGCCTCCAGTTGCCGGACATTGGCCTCGGGGTTTCGACCAAATACCAGGAGGTTGGTGTCATCCGCAAACCCCGTTATAGCCAAGTGAGGGTGCTCGTCTTTTAGCTGCTTGTATAATGAGGAAATATAGAGGATGAAGAGAACAGGGGAAAGGGGTGAGCCTTGGGGGACCCCTGCCCGAATTGCCGTCGGTGCCGCCGTCTTGCCGTCGAAAAGAAGGGTGGCCTCTCGACCAGTCAACCAGTCTCTCGTCCAGAGGACCAGCCACCTCGGGTAGCCCATTTCTCGCAAAGTTGCTAGCAGTCGGGTGTGGTTGACCGTGTCAAAGGCTCCTGAGATGTCCAGTTGCAATAGGGACGCCGCACCCTTCTGTCTCCACGCCTCCTGGACCTGGGCTACTACTAGCCGGACAGCCAGCTCTGTGGAGCGGTGTGCTCTGTTCCCCATTTGTTCATCTGGTAAGAGGCCGTTGACTTCTGCAGTTTGAGTGACCTTCCTGGCGACCACTGACTCTATTACCTTCCCTAGGGTTGGCAGCAGAGCAATGGGCCTGTATCCCCCCGGGGTCTGATACACCGGCGGAGCCTTTCCTGGTTTCGGTAGTACTACAGTCTTCGCCCTCTTGAAACGGTTCGGGAACCATCCTAGCTCCAGACACCTTGTCGCCAGAAGGGCCAGCACTTCAGCTAACGGTGCTCCGCACGCCTTCAGAAGGCCCATCGGGAGCAAATCCTCGCCTGGCGCCTTCCAGGGGCTTGCTCTTCCTATCGCTTCCGTGATCTCGGTCGGCGTCACTGCTTGTACAACGCCGAAGCCCGGGTTCCAGCTGCCCAAAAAGGTTTGATCTTCCACGTCCGTTAGGTTGGCCGGTGGATCCGGGAAGAACCTCTCGGCCAGTGCGCTAGCCTTCTGGTCGTGCGTTTCGGCCGTTACCTGCCCGGACGAGTCCTTGAATGCCGGTAGTCTCGGTGGTTCCGGCGGCAAAAAGCTCCGTAGCCTGGCCCATCTTTCCAAGCTCCACATCTGATCGGGCTTCTTTGCCTCGCTTGCTTCCTGCAGGTTGTTCCTCCAAGCCCTCGTCCGTGCTTCGCGCGTTGTTCTGGCAAGGTCCTTGAGCCTTTCGCCGAGCTCCTCCCAGCAGTACTCTGCCCGCGTCTCCTTCGCCAGCCTCTCGGCTTTCCTGGCCTTCCGGGCGGCCTGCTGCACTTCCACTGTCCACCAAGGAGAGCTGTAGCCACAGCTCGCCTTCCTCCTTGGAGTGCTTTCCCCCGCGACCCAGGTGAGCCACTCGACCAGGCTGCCGAAAGCTTTATCAAGACCCTCGACTGTTCGGGTCCTGGCCAGCAGCCCGTCCGGTCCCGGGTCTGTAAGTCCCATGGCCTTGCATAGCAGCTCTGATTCAGCCTTCACCCTCTCCCTGTCCATCTTCTTCCAGGCCCAGCCATCCGGTTGGGTTGGTCTCGGCCCATGCCCTTCCCCGACCTCGAGCACTTGTGGGTAGTGGTCTGACTTTCCACGGCATTCTTCCCCGTAGTATACTGTTTGGAGGTTTTCCGAAGTCTAGAAGTGGTCGATGGTTGACGGGCGGCCTCGCTGCCGCCCCTGGGGAGCTCGCGTTGTCGCCCCCCTTGGAGTTCTAATGGTGAGGTCCCACAAGGAACCCAGCTGCAGTAGGTCTTCCGATTTCCTATCGTAGCGTCCGAACTTGTCCCACAGTGGGTTCTTTAGGTTGAAGTCTCCTGCCAGAACCACCGGGTGGCTTGGCCTTGGCCGCCCTTGCAGGGCTCTCGGTACGTTCTCGCCGCCGGGAGGGTTGTATATGGACCAAAGCTCGAATCCGGGGTCTTCCCTTCCGAGGTCCGCCTCTGGAAACCACACGCGGCACCAATTCTCCGTGGCTTCGGAGTCCCACTGCCTGATTTCAAATCTTTTGCTTACATATATCGCTGCCCGCCCCTCGAGTTTGTGTACCAGGTGGTATCTGCTGCTCCGGGGGCAGTATGTAGACTTCGTCGCCTTATTAATCCACGGTTCTTGCACAGCCAAGAGGTCGTATTTGGCCTCTTCCAGCAACTCTTCCAGTGTTTGCTTGATTCCTTCGGTGTTCCAGAGTAAAATTTTAATTTCCATCGCCTGCGACGGTGATCGAGTCCATCGTAGTGTCCCCCTCGGGGTCGCGTTGGTTCGGAGTAGCAGTGACCGCAGGGTTGGCGGCGACGGCAGGCGTTGGTCCGGTAGCCGGTTCGGGCGCCCGGGGCGGCGGAGCGGCGGTGTAGACACCGTTGACTACCGGGTTTGCGAACTGCACCCTCGGAGCCTCGAAGTTGATCCTGGTCTGCTGGGGGTCTAAGAGAGCCTGACGTTAGGCCGCAGCCGCATTCGTCGGTCTTCCTCTCAACCTCTTCCTGCCTACCACCTGATAGCTGTCGTCGTCCCTCTCCTCGCCCTCGAAGTTAAACGCGGGAGCGCTCGTAGGGGCCGTGCTGGCAGAGTTCGCCGCTGCGGTCTCATAAGTCCGTGGCCGGAACTGGTAGGCCTCCTTGGCCTTGGCGAGGGTCCTCGACTTCTCCGGGCACTCTCCTGACCACGCCGGATGCCTTCCTCCGCAGGCCGGGCATCGGAGCGGAATTTCGTTTTTGTAAGTAGGGCACTGGTTCTCGCCGTCCCTGCAGCCCTCTCCATGGGCTTTCGTCCCGCAGCGCGGGCACAATGGGGTAGCCTTGCAATGATGTTGTGTGTGTCCGCACTTCCAGCACTTGTAGCACTGTGTTGGGCTGAGGGCAGCCCAGTAAGGCTCGCAGTCCAGTAGTTGAGCCTTCCAGATCACTCCCTCGTCGCACGCCTTGCGTGCTTCCTCCTGGGAGGTTAAAGCAACCAGCACTGTTGCCCGGGTCGCCTCCCTGTGTCTCGGCACTCTGACCTTCACTTTATCGACTGTGTGGAGGCCTGTTTGTTTCCCGAATTCCTCCTCGGTGACCCCCTGGAGGTCCTTCTTCCACACGCCCTTTAGCAGGACTGCAAAGGTTCTCTTGCTCTCCTCGGCCTGCTCTCCGAAAGCCTCCTTGATCCAGTTGGTGTTCATCGAGTGCCAATCTCTCGCGCCTGCGTTCTGGAATGTGACGATTGTATCGCCGCTGGGGAGCCTTCGGGCCGCAACTGCTCCCTTCTTGATAGACACCCGGTTGATGGCCTGTATGGTTTCTTGCGGGGTGCGTTTGGCGAGATCGGCTGGCATTCCTCTGCCTCTGACTAGAATCTCCTTGTTTATGCGGGTCGGCACTATCTTTGTCGGCGTGTTAGGCTGCGGCTGAGAGGGGGCAGCTCCATGAGCGGCCACTGCGGCCCAGGATCCTCTGTCCTGGGCTCCGGTTCCGTTGACGGCTGCCTTCATTTCCTCGGCCACCACCTTGCGGAGGTTGGCAAGCGAGATGTTTCCAGTCTGTGACTGAGACGCGTTGTGCACCTTCCGGACGGCTGCTAGCAGGTCCTGTCCCATGCCTCTGGCTGTCCCTTTCTTCTCGGGGTCTGCTAGTCCCACCAGCTCGTCAACCATCTTCTTGATAACCTCTATGTCGGAGGGTGGGGGGCAAGTGTCGGGACTGCTCTAGCCCACTTCTTCCCCTTTGGACTGGGGCAGTAGGGCCGGCCATCCCGCCTCCACTCAGGGGTTCAGGGGGGCGTGATCGTCTGGGTAACTGTGGGTGGGTCGGGTAGCTCGTGGGTCCGTGCGTGGGCGATAGAGATTTCCAGGGCGACTGCGTGTCCCGGATCGCCCTTCTTTCCACGCCTACTGCGGCCGCGCTGCGGATTGCGCGTCGGTGCACGTGGTGTGGCTAGATAGGGCTTTGCGAGAGCTTTCGATCAACGCAAGCTTTGGGACTTTTGAGGCCGAAATTCAAGGACGTTCCTAGGGTCCCTTCATTGACTAAACAGCCGCGGGGAATGTATAAGAAATACACCAGCGCTATAGCGTCCGTACCTGCGTCTCAGTGTCCACTAATACAGTGCAGGGCTTTGGAAACCTGTTCTGACCCTCGAAAAGTCCGGTTTTGTGAAAGCCAAGGACCCATACGCTATCCAAAAGTATCTCGTCCAGCACGCTGAAAAGCGTTTGGGCGGAAAGATGGGTGATAGGTTTCGAGATATTGTCTTAAAGTGCCTTAAAGGGCAGTTCGATGTGGACAATGATACCAAGGAAGACTTGAAATTGCAGCAAGCATTCCGGACTCAAGTGGTCGATGTGCTGCAGACCTCTGCGGATAATATCTAGAGCGATGACGAGGTAGCGCCTAGGTCAGTACCAAAGCTAGCTGTATAACCTA
The DNA here is from genome assembly GCF_020726465.1 of Chaetomium tenue. Lineage (NCBI taxonomy): Eukaryota > Fungi > Ascomycota > Sordariomycetes > Sordariales > Chaetomiaceae > Chaetomium > Chaetomium tenue. The sequence goes on along the minus strand of NW_027117334.1, from coordinate 4,336,303 downwards.
GATAGAAATCGGAAGTAAACCCTGTCTAATAGTGAATAGGACTAAATGGTAGATATTCTTCAACCGGAACTAAAGCTAAGACCTCCAACAATAGGGTTTTTGGAGGCAACATCGATAACAAAGAGCGGCCAGGCCCAGACCACTACCTCGCAAGCGACTATTATAGAGGGCCGAGGTGTGCATGAAAGTGATAATGGAGATATTATCGAAGATGCTTCCATGCAAATCTCCACAGTCCATGATATCGAGCCGAGGAGATCAGAGTGTCTACTCCAGTGTCCAAAGTCGAGAAAGGGAGGTGGCGAACAATTTGCGCTACCGGCATGCCAAGCAGAGATGTCCGAGGAAATCCGAGGAGCCCGCCAAAAATAGAGATAGATATTGATAGTGGTTGACACGGTTCCTCAAATCATTCGTCAGATCGACGGCTGGATTCATTCACCCGCAGATAGGTTACCTCATAATACTAAGGATTTCCGGGGCCCGCGAGGCTTGTACCGGGATTTTGTACTATGAAATGCCCTTCGCTGGTCTGATTAGGTCTAGACTTCAACCACTCCGCATAATGCAGTAGTTCCATCATACCCTCAGTCCAATTAGCAGCCGTACCGTATAAATCCGGGACGGCTCGTCGAACTGCGTGGTTCACACTGAGCCTTGTTAATCAATGGCTTGCTCGATGAGGGTTTTTGTAACCGCCGCCGGCAGAACAGTTTACTAGGCCCTGTCCAGAGATGGTAGCATGAAACCCCAAGCTCGCTCTTCTTCAATGGTTTGAACTCGAAGTGCCGTCAGCGACAGACCTATTCGGTCCCTCCAGAAGACCGCTCCTCATGCACACCAACGCCGTGACAGCCATTTACCTGACAAGTATTCTTGCCGGTAGCTCAGCTACGGCCGACTTTGCAGAGAACGGACAACCCTCGTACGGCGATGGGACATACGACTTTATCATTGTTGGTGGAGGCATATCGGGATTGGTTGTTGCTAATCGATTAACGGAAGACCCCGACAGTATGTCATCCCCTTTGGGTCCGCACCTTCGTTGGTACATGGTTTAATTGACATTAAACCTCGATGAAAGCCTCTGTGCTCGTGATCGAGCGAGGCGACTTTGACAACAAGCCCGAGGCCATCATCCCTTACCACGGGAACGCTCTTGATACGAGCGTTCTAATGCGGGTTCCATCCGCCCCCGACCAGAAACTTGGGAATTTGACTTACTCGGTAGCCGCCGCAGCCGTGGTTGGCGGTGGTTCCATCGTCAACGGCATGGGCTATAACCGCGGAAGCAAAGCCGATTACGATGGCTGGGAGGCGCTCGGCAACCCGGGCTGGGGGTGGGACGGTTTGTTCCCCTACTTCCTCAAAAGCACCACCTTTATACCTCCCTCCTCAGAGGCCACCACACAATGGAATATTACCTGGGATGCGTCGGCCTACGGCAACGGTCCGTTGCATCTACACATCCCCGACTTCCAATACCCTGACGTAGCAACCTTTTGGAATGCCTTCCAAAGCGAACTCAATATTATCACGGGTAGAGGGTCGAATTTGGGAGTCACAACTGGTGCGTTTTGGAACCCAACCAATATCGACGCGCGGGATATGACACGGTCGACGGCACGGAAAGCCTATTACGATACAGTAAATACCACACGTATGAATCTGCACCTGCTTCGGGGTCACACCGCAACCGAGATCCTCTTTACGCCTGGGAAGCAGCTAACGGCAAATGGAATACGAATCCTCTCACGGCTTGATAATACGACACACGATATCTACGCAAAGAAGGAAGTGATCCTCGCCGCTGGGGCTCTGATGACACCTCAGCTGCTTCAGGCGAGTGGAATCGGCCCGGCTGCCGTGCTCAAGACTGCTGGAGTCAAGGTGAAGAAGGACATGCCGGCAGTAGGGGCAAATTACCAAGACCACCCAACCATCTTCATTACCTATTCCCTGGCGAACCAGTCGTTCCCAAACCCGGATACCATTATGAAGAATGCGACGTATAACGCCACCGTGTGGGACGAGTATTTCAGCAACAAGACAGGGCCTATCGCTGCTTCCACCGCCACTACAATCCTTTACTTCAGCCGGCCTCAGCTTGAATCGCCGCTGGCGGCGGCAGACCTCGTTTCACGGCTCTTAGCACAGAAGTCAGCAGCGTACCTTCCACATTCCTACGGAGCATCCGTCGCGTTGGTCCGCGGTTTCGAAGCGCAGCGGGCCGTGCTGGCTGGTCAACTCAACAGCTCGTCATCTGCCATCACCATGTGGGCTGTGAGCGGCAGTGGTGGTTCCGCGGCGTCGCTGTACAAACCACTATCCCGCGGCACTGTCACACTCAACCCGACCGACCCTAATGGGCTACCTATCGTCACTTACAACACTTTCATGAATCCAGTCGATAGCGAGAACGTAGTGGCAATCTTCCGGCGCCTACGCGTCTTTTGGCAGAGCTCCGCGCTGGCGCGCCTCGGGCCGTCCGAGGTGGTGCCCGGCCCTCAGTTCCAGACTGACGACGAGATCCTGACCGAGCTGACGACGAACCATGCCCTCCTCCGGCCGACGCTGGCCCACCCGTCGTGCACATGTGCAATGATGCCGGAGAAGCTAGGCGGGTGCGTCTCGCCCGATCTCGAGGTGTACGGTGTTCGCAACCTGCGGATTGTTGATGCGAGTATTATGCCCATCATTCCGGCTGGCGGGTTGCAGGGGACTGTGTATGCGGTGGCCGAAAAGGCGGCTGACTTGATCAAGAAGCGGTGGATCTGATGACAAGTGCCGAAGGGTTTCTTGGTGTTTGATGGTCGAGATTCGTATCATTGTACCGTCATAGGCTGCTGCAGTAACGAATATCCGGAAACTTTGCAGAATGTCTCCGACTTCGAGTCAGGTTGGCAGCATCCAATCGTGATGCGAATGCATAACTCGGACACATTCACAACGTCCTTGGCGCAAGCCTAAAAGATGGAAACTGCCCGGTAACTAGCCGTACATATACTCTATGTAAATAAGAATCGGGCATCGCACCGCCGTTAGCTTGCAATTTCATGCCCTTGGTCGCATATTATGGTGTCTTTGTCTTGCTCTCTAAACCTACTATTGTTCCTTATTCTCCCCACACACAGCAACGACGCCATGGCTACTCTCAAAGTTTACGATGCCCTTATCATCGGCGGCGGTCCTGCTGGCCTATCCGCGGCTTTGGCACTGGCACGCGTGCGACGAACCTCGATTCTTTTTGACTCTGGTGACTACCGCAATCAAGGGACTCAAGCCATGCACAGCTTCCTTTCACGCGACGGCGCTCATCCAGATGAGTTCCGTGGCATTGCACGACAGCAGATCCAGCACACCTACTCCGAGCAAGCTTCGTTCATGAAGAGCAAGGTGGTTACAGTCGCGAAGACGGAAATCATACCAGGATATAAAGGATTCGAAGTGACGGACGACTCCCGCCAAACTTTCCGGGGACGGAAGCTCATTCTTGCAACGGGAACCGAAGACATACTCCCAACAGATCTGGAGGGATATAAGGATAACTGGCCAGAACACATGTAAAACGACGTTGATTCTAACTCTTACTTTCTCACGACCTGACCAACCTTCTCTCACAGTTACCAATGTCCCTTCTGCGACGGCTACGAGCACTCCTCGTCGCCGATCGCCATGTTAACTTTCCCAAACCCAGCCTACGCCCACCTCGCCATCATGCTCCGATCCCTCAACAAATCCAACAAGCCCCTTACAATCTTCACCAACGGTCCCATCCCTTCCGATGACGAACCCACCCAAACAGCGCTGGCAAATCTCCTCTCCACGGCTAGCGACATCGAAACTGACACGCGCCCCATCACGCGCCTTATCAACAACGGCCCCGGCGCAGCCGGAATAACGCTTGAGTTTGCCACCGGCGACCCTACCACGCTGGGGATGCTCTTCCACCGGCCCGCGACGCGCAGCCGCGGGCACGCGCTGATCGCGCAGCTGGGGCTAGAAACCAAGACGGGGACGCCCGAGGGGGAGGTCGTGGTGGTCGATCCTATGATCTTGCAGACCAGTCTCAGGGGGTGCTTTGTGGCGGGCGATACCCATCAGATGATGAAGCAGGTTGTGGTGGCGGCGGCGGATGGGGTGAGGGCGGCTGGGGGGGTGGTGATGCAACTTTGTGAGGAGGAGATGGGCAAGGGGGGTGATGTCTAGAGTTAGGGGCAGTGTTGAGAAGGTCGCACCTTCTGACCAAAATAGCCGAACTAGAAAGGGAAACATGGAATCAAGAAAAGAGGGTGAAAAAAAAAAAAGGAAAAACAAGAAAGAGGAAGAAGTCGAAAAGAAACAAGAAAACACAAGGAAAGAAACTGGAAGGCAGGGAGCGCAAATTTAGTTCGCCACCTGCCTTTCTCGACTTTGGACACTGTAGTAGACACTCTGATCTCGGCTCGATATTATGGACTGTCGAGGTTTGCGTGGGGTGCAGAAACATTTTCGATAATATCCCCTTTGCTACCTTCATCCACACCTAGGCCCTCGATAGTCGCTTGCGGGGTTGTTACTCATTGTATCACAGTAGCTATATGAATTAATAGCTCGACGCAATGGCGTACGAAGCCAGCCCGAGTTGCGGGTCTTTACGCATACATTCCATTGCCGCACGCTCCAACTCCCGCTTAAAGACTTTCCCGGTAGCCGTCAAGGGCCAGCTCTTCATGCCGAGCTGTTCAAGTGTCAAGATTGTCCCTAGGGAATAGCTGGACCCTACAGCATTGATAAAATGCTCCCTCATATCGCCCGAACTAACCCCTTCGGGGAGCCGCTCGACAATGGGGTAGGGCACATCGCCGTTTATCGGAGAGGCAAGTGCGATCACCCAGGTCTTGTGACATGATCAGCATTCGTTATGGTGAGGAAACACTAAGCGTGGGTACAAATTTACCTGGACATTGAACGCCGCGCTGAGGCAGGACTCTATCATGTGTGGTTGAAGGATTCCGGTCACATTCCTGATGAGTTCTTTCTTGCGGCCCACGATGTATACACATCCCGCCTGGTCGAGCACAGCAATGTCGCCTGTCGTAAACCACGGACCAAACTCATCCTCATAGAAGGTGTCGCTCTTCCCCCCTGGCTGCGTGTGCATATACCGTTCGACGGTGCCCTCGGTGCCAACGTGCATCTCTCCCGCTTCACCGAGCGCAGCGACAAGTCCCTTCTCATTGACGACTCTAATCCTGGCTCCAGGCATCGGCTTCCCACACGACACGACGCCGTTGTAGTTGGGGATGGGGTCGGGGACACCACCGGGCCACCCAAATAAGCCTGCCACTTCAGACATGCCGAATCCAGACACGACGACGGGGCCGGGGAGCAGCTCCCGTGCCCTGCTCAAAAAGTCATTGGTGATGACCTCCCCACCAAGGACAATCCGCCGCAAGGAAGTGACCTTCTCAAGAGAGAAATCACGGTTCTCTAACAAGAGGCTGAGCTGCGTTCGCATCATACTGATATCAGTGATGCGACAAATCTCGATGGCGCGGATGACAGCGCCCCACGAGAAGTCGGAGCTGGGCAGGACGGCGGTATTGCCGCTATTCCAGAAAACATACGGCATCGTCGATGCCAGAGCGGCGAAATTGCCCCCAATAATGACCCCAGCGGTGGAGCCAGGTCGAGGGTCTGCCATAGTTGCTGTGCATGCGGCAAGGTTCTTAACTGTCTTAGGCACGCCTTTGGGCGTCCCGGACGAACCGCTCGTAAAGAAGATCTGCGCCACGCGGTCAAGACGGTCATCCACCTCGGGTGGGTCTATGGCGCTCTCGCTGTCGGTAAAGGACATCTCTGCGACATCTGCCAGGCTGACCCACCCGCGCCGCGGCTCGCTCAGGCGCGATAGACACAGGCCTAGGAAAGGGGGGGTGGTGTCGTTACTCGTGCGGGCTGGTTGGGTAGCCGCCTTGGTCTCGTCGACAAGTTGGGCGGCTGCTTCGTCTTGCACGACAATGACAGCAGGCATCAGAGCAAAGCAGGTGCGGAGCTCCGCCGTTTTTTCTGGCAGCCGGAGGGCTTGTGGCATCTGGCTGACGACAGTGAGGCATCTCACGGCAGATACCCAGAGCAACAGCGCCCATTCGGCGCTGTGGGGGATGAAGCTGAGCAGCGTCGAGTGCGGCGGCACACCGTGGCGCGCCAAAACTGTCGCGAGACGGGCGGCGCCGCGTCTCATCTGGGCATACGACCAGGTGAGGATCTCGTCTGGGCCGCGCATCGCCGGCGACTGAACCGGACCTGGCCCAACAAGATGCTCCAAGTGGTCTGGCGGCTGTTGTACCGAAATCAACGCAGCCCGGTCCGGGTTGGCGTCGATGCCGTTTTGCAGAATGGACCAGACCGAGCTTCCGTAGGGCGCTTGGGGCCCCCCATCAAGTTGAGCAAGCGATTTGGAGGGTATCATATCGGATAAGGATGTTGCTTCGTAACTTTCAAAGGTAGGGTAGATGGCGTCGAGGTTCCGGGACCATGATCGGCCAGATGTGCGTGAGTGGTGCAAGCTACATGTACCTAATGAAGGGTCCTGTGCCGCTGCGTTGGGTGCAAATGCAGCCACGTCAATCCGCCCCCAACTGCCGAAGATCGGTGGCAAAGTGGCTGGCTCAAGTTTACACCGCTGAGTTGAGAATGGGGCATGTCTCACCTTCATCACGCGTTAATCGCGTCTACTTTTAATAAAAGTCCTTGACCATTTTCCATTCCAAGCCAATAATCTAGAGTTATTAGGACGTACACAGAGACAAAGAACGAATCCTATATCTCCCCTCATTCATCATGATGCTTACTCGACGATCACAAGACAGTATGCCAACTCCTTGATGCCACACCGATTCCTCCCCTCCATCGCTTCGTTACTTAGGTGACTCATTTTGGATTGGGCGATCAAGTGACTGTTAAGCCGTCCTGCTGCTAACTGTGCTAACTGGAAGCATTACATTAGCTGTATACCCTTCACTGCTACGAACGTGGGCGGTAGCCCAAGCTTGTAATGTTATGCTATCCGTAAGGCGGGCTTTTAGGCAATATATTAATGACGATACGTGCGCACTAGTTTCCACAGATTTGTATTGCACTTTAAGTGTCACGAATATGCCAACAGGTGGAACCTCGGGAGCGCGGGACGCCCCGAGCCAGTTATTCAGCGGACCAATCCGGAGGACGGAAGGGTGATCAGTGAGCTCAGCCGCTAAGAAGACTGAGCACACTGAGCACCACAATTGGGTCACCAATCAGGAAGCGCGAACTGGTCTAAGTGATCAGTGTGATCAGTATCTGGGGAGACTGAGCACACTGAGCACCATGGAAGTAGACAAGTATATAGTCACTCGTTCTGGAGAGCTCTGGGAGTTCTCCAGTTAGCAATCACAACTACAGTTCGCTACAAGCTCACAAGCCTACTGTTGAGACAAGTCTATTGTTGTGCACCCCTTGGCTGCACCGAACCTAAGCATCCTCGAGAGATTACCTTCAACGAAGCTGAACCCTAACAGGATAGGATCCTGAAGTAGGTTCGTCACATTAAGTCAATATAAGTTTCGATAGTAAATCTCTAATAGCGCCCTCCAGACCTGTTCTTAACACTCTAGAATTGAAGTGTTGATTTTGGCGTGGAACTAAGCTAACTATATCCTTTCTTTCTTGAATCTTCCCCATTTGTTCGTTCGAGGTGAAGAGAGACAACTTTGACTCTGACCCCGAATACGGGGTAGTTAGCCAATTGATATTACAATTCTTGCTTCGAAAATTTGCATACTATGCCTGCAGATGAACAGTTTAAATCGAGAACTATATATGCGATATGAAATTCATTTGTCTTCTCAATAAACACAATGTCATCGTCGTATACAAACCGTCCTCCTCCTCTCGGGCTTTAAATAATGCAAGCTACCTCACGTGCAGCCACCCTTCTAACAAGATCCATAGGTAGGTTTTTAGATGACCCAGGGTTCTTTCAACATTCCGTAGTAGATTTAGAGCTGATAGGTAAAACAAAGTTTGTCTTGAATCGCTCAATTTCATTCAGACCCGTTCCCATCATTATTAAATCCACCCAAGGACCAAAGGCTCTTGAAGCAATAGAGATGCCACGTGCGGTGGTCGAAAGTTAAGCACAATCTGGAAGACAATACGCTGCACTGTTCCGGATACGTGAAAAGTAAACATGCCTAGTCTCGGTTAACATTGACGGATACCGGACTCTGCACAGGATGATAACGTAAGAAAGAGAGGATCTAACATCCCAGGGATGATGAATCCACCATCATATTTTGGATCCTGGCTGTGCTGGCCCATCGCCTCGGTAGCTTTGTTCAAAGTGCAAGTACTGCAACTGCGAGTAACCATTTTGAGGGAAGCAGTAGTAGAGCAGAACTTACACCGGCGCACCAAAGTCCCTCCAGTTTTGAAAGAACGTTGATAACTTTCAGGGATTGTCAACCAAAATCTCATCTCAGGGGACACTGTGGGGTACGAGCTGTGGAACATCCTTTGCTCAACAATTTGTAATGGGCCAGTCTGACACAAATGGAGGGCTACAATCGGGTTCCGGAAACCGACAGTGATCCGAGTGCGATGGATGGGGTCAGCAACGCACTTGGCGACGCTGTTCACACCTTTGACTTATGACCATCGGTCCACCGCTAGTTCTCGGCCACAACCGTCCATTCGTCAACTTGTGTCACCCATCACCAACAAACGTCAGCATGTGTCATTATCCCTGTGATTTTCATAAAGTTATGGGCCCACGACCACGGGCCTATGGTTCTGGATTTAAGGTTCTGAGAGGGATGGTGGGCGCGCATCAATGCGCAGCGGACTGGACTTGACTATGCCTCGCTAAATGTCTTGCTTTGTGGATGTCAAGCGATTGTAAACATTACCTCGGACGAAGGGTCACTGAACACGGCGCTCAAGACGCCAATCCTGGTATAGCAGATGAATAAAGAATTCTGAAACACCTCAAGGACACAGCTACACACAGCAACATACATGTGGCCGTCAATACAGAGAGACAATTTGTCAGCAAAGCCCAACTTCAGCAGCAGCCACAAAATCCAAGGAACAACGACAACCCTCTAAGTTGTAACAGATTTCATATTTGTCATCACAAGTGTCTCGGTCAGGGGGTCATGCATCATCAGGGGAGAGTCGTTGTAACCAGTTGAACTCACTGCATACATGCCGTTAATTCCACGACCGGGGGGGCCAATGGTAGTTTATATAGATGGCGTGACTGGCACGTGTAAAGATCTGGGAAAGGAAGGCGATGGATGCCAAGGCGAACCGGATCGATCCCTCTGGTCAGGGATTATAAGCCTAAGTACACTACAACAGTGGCTCCACGCCCCAGTTCAATGGCTCTTACACAGTATGATAAGCTGAATACGTCATCCTCTGGGGCAACCGTACTCGGTGTTGTTATTCTAGTAAATGTATCCCCAGCTTTGGGTGTGAGTAATCCGCAATCTCGCAAGCTTCGCCCGCCGCTAAACGAATGTGCTCGCCAGCTCCGCCTTCCTCGAAAGGAAGGTCTTTACAGCTCGGAGCAACTTGAATGCCGGAAGATGAGCCAAGGCCGGGCCGAGAACTAGCGGTTGGAAGGTTGGAAAGCCGGAGTTAGTAGGGACGAGCGGGAGCTCCCGCCGGAGAAGGATTGCATCGAGCTTGGCTCCATCCTTTAGTCACGCCGATGACCCGAGTTAAACCCCGAGTAAAAGCGCCGTCGGCAATACGACAACAGTACACTAGTTCCCTACTTCAATGTTAGTATGTAGGTAGGTAACATACAAACCTTAGACGGAAATTAGTCACATAGTGTAAAAAGGGGCTTAGAGGCAGCAACTGGGCAGCACCTGGACTGCACCTGGACTGCACCTGGGCTGCACCTGGGCAGTGTCTAGGCCGCATCTCGGACTGGAAAGCCCTGGTCAGCACTCTACAGATTTTCTCATCATGCGAACAGGCCACTAAATACTCTTTGGTCACTAACGCCGTTATCGGCAATAAGGGGTTCCTGCAGCACTGTGGCACCTGACAGAGCCTGTGAAGCCTCGGTAGTTTTTAAGCAAATCATTGGCCGAAAGGCGCAGCCGGTTTCATTTATCTGCCTCGAGGCTGCATGCCCCGCGCGCCCCACAAAGGAAGGCAAGAGTGGACACGCAGCATTGACAAGCATGCTGGCTCAAGGCAAGGCCGGGCGCGCGGCCATATCCGGGGTGCCAAGTGGGTGCCCTCGTACAAGAGCGGGGCGGCCGCCAACAGGGCACGTTCCGCACTCTTTCCACACTTTTCGCACACCCTCTGGTACCTTCACACTTCACACACCCTTCCAAGCCTTCCACACACCTCGCTAACCCCTCGACCCCCCCGTCGAGCCCCCCCCTCGAGCCCCTCCCCGCCTGCACCCTCATACTCATCTGTCGATCGAACCAAGGGCGCTTGCTTCGACACTCGGCGATGACGGAATCGGGACCTGGGTCGCCGTACCTCTACATTTAAATTCATCCGGCTTATTTTCGCCGCCCCCAACCAAATTGTTAAAACCCCCATCCAGCCCTAAATCCTGTCACGGTGTAGGGGCGGGGCATGTGAGACAGTGCTAGCGACGACGTCTTGCTGGCTGCCTGCAGGATTCAAGAAACGGTTCAGTTCCAGTTGCAGTTCTTGGTTCTTGCTTTTGCTCTGGCTGCTCGAGGTGTGTGTCACGGTTACCCTCACACTTCCAGTCACCAGCCGGCTCTTTTTCCATTTCTGCTCGCCTGCCAGTCGGGAACGGGACTGAGAAAGTCACGGTCGCGTCGGCACACGCACATCATGTTTATTACACTCCGGACTTCAGGAGCCCAAAATGAGGCGGGAGGAGGGATGGAGCAGGTCGTGCGACGCAACGCGGGCCCCAACGGTGTGAAAAATCGAGTCCGCCCGACCCGACGCCCAGCCTGTGTCGCGTGTCAGACGAAAAAGGTAAGTCCATTCTAGGTAATCCTCCCATTTGTCACCCGAAACACCCACAAACTTCCCAACCCACAACATCCTCGGCGTCACTGTCACTCACTGGGCTGGGCACCATCTAACGATTACGCTTCGGCCCTCGTAGCTACGGTGCACTGGCAGCCCCCGCAACTGTGATCGGTGCAGAGCCAGATTGGTCGAGTGCGTCTTTCCCGGGAATAGCGGAGGCCAGGACGACCACCGCACCCATCCGTCACGGCCCACCAGTTCGTCCAGACTCGAGTGGCAGAAGCTTCCCGAAGTGTCTCCCCAGCAGGGCGATCCCTCCCGCGAATCCACCTCATCGGGTGATGGGGGGGACGGTCCGGCCCTAGATCCCTCATCTCGGCCGCAGCAGCCGCAACAGCAGCAGCAACAACAACAGCAACATCAGCAGCAATCACAGCAACAGCAACAGCAACAGCAGCAGCAGCAGCAGGCGCAGGTGGGTGTCCCAAGTCCGACAATTCCGGCCCGCGTTGATACGCTGGAGGGCGACTTCTTCGACTGTGAGTTTCCCCTGGGGGCGGTGGACCTGGTGGACCAGGCGGGCCCAGTGGACCAGGCGGGCCAGGCCTGGGCAGCAAAACTGACAACTGCCGCGGTTGCAGACGTCATTGACGGGCTGGACATCGATATAGACGATCTTGGCCAAGACGGTGCCCCTGTCGAATCTCGACCGAGCGTGGTTTCCATCCATAGCGGAACCAGTGAAAGTTCGGGCTATCAGCCGAACAAGTCACCCCAACAGGGACCGTACGACGCCCTGGGCTCCTACTTATCTAGCGCCCTGACCGCCCAAGCCAAGTGCACTGTCACACAGGCCCAGTCCCGAACGGCCCCCGAAACGACCGCCCAGGAACTACCCAGCATGCTCGCCCTCGATCCTGGCCCGCTATCTCCGACCCAATCCTGGGCCCTATCGGGTGTCGCACCCCAGTCCAACCCGAATAGGTCAGGTTCACCACCGTGCTCCTGTCTGAGCGATCTCGTCCGCGTTGTGCAGCAGCTGGACGACGACGAGTTCCATATCACGACCATGTCCCTGGACCAGGTTCTGCAGCTCCAGAAATGGCTCGTCTTTCAGTGTTGCAAACCGCTCGACTGCCCAAAGTGCCTTGATCTCTCCACCATCCACACGGTCCGCCTCATCCTCTGCGACCGCCTGACCGAGATGTTTGAGTGCATCCACAAGCGCGTCAAGAGCGCGAGCGCCATCCTGACCGGCCAAAACAGCGACTCCAGCAGCCACTCAGCATCGTCACAGTCGCCCGATTCTCACTCATCACATCATTCTCTCCATTCTGGGCCGCCGCCCTCGGTTGCCGCGGTTGGTTCCGGGCCGTTGCCGGCCCAACTCTTTTGCAGCTCCTCCGGTCGTGCAGCCAACGCGGCCGCCTGCAACCCCCTAATGTTCTCGGACGAGTTCCGAAACCAGTATTCCGACGAAGAACAGGTGCACATGATCCGCGTGCTCTTGCGGCTGCAGATCCGGAATTTCCAGAAACTGCTGTTGCGAGTGGAGCGCACCAGCCAGACCGTGGCAAACCAAGCCCGCGCGTCCAAGGTGAAGTCGATGATGGTGCGCCTTTCGAAGGCCGGGGGGGATATCGAGGGTGCTTTACGTGTTGTATTTCAAGCTTTGTCGATTGGGTAAGGTAAGGGAGGGAAGGGCAAAAATGGAGCGGGATGGAGGAGGCGTTCGAGGGGAAGGCGTTTGGATGGATGCACATGTATATAGTTGGACGGAACTTGAACCTCACGCTTCTACTGGCCGTCTCTATCTAGACTACGTAGATTGATGTATGTACCATTAGCACACATCCGGTCAACGGCCATCATATCTGCTTCGGAATCTAAAAAATCAAGGTTACGCAACGCTCGGCGAGCTTTCTCATATTTGTCATACTAGGCAATGGCTCGATGAAGCTATATTTCTCCCACTATGGCGCAGCACCAACTGAAGCATTGACGTTACAACACTGTTCCCCCTATCCACCCCGTGGGCCCTTCAAGTTGGCACTGTTGGCACTGTTGGCACTGCGACTCGCCCATCTCGGCTAAATACTGTGTAACAACATGGCATGCATTTCGGATCCCCAATTTGGTTACTTGCACCGCTTCCGTGCCCGCTAGATGTTCTTCGGCTTGAAGATCGCCGCTACGTCGCTCTGTGCGGTGAACCAGGTACCATTCACGGTCCACTCCTTGTCGCTGGCCAAGCTGATGTCGAAGTTGCGGTACAGCTCGAAGACGACCTTCCACATCTCCAGAATGGAGATGTTTTTGCCAATGCAACCGCGGGGACCGGCGCCGAACTGATTTCCTTGTTAGTCATCTCATACAACCATGATCCACAACCGGTATATGATGATAAAACAAAAAGAAAAAAGGGGGCGGGGTAGAACAGAAGACTTCTTACCGTAAGCAGGTTCCGCTTCATCTCCTTGATCTTGTTCTCGTCGCCGTCGATCCACCGCTCGGGGCGGAACGAGTGCACGTCCTCGCCAAAGACGTCCTTGTTGCGGTGCAGCACCCATGAGTTGACGCCCACCACCGTGTTCTCGGGCAGGTACACGCCGTGCAGCGTCGCGCCGCCCTTGGGCACCAGCCGCTCCAGGATAAAGCCCGTCGCCGGGTGGATGCGCATCGCCTCGTTGATCACGGCCGACAGGTACGGCAGCTTGATGGCCTCCGCGTAGGTGATGGGGTTGGACGCCAGCCCGTGGGTCTGCGCGTGCTCCATCTCGTCGAGCAGCTTCTGCCGCGCCTCGGGGTACTTGCTGAGGTAGTAGATGACCGAGGCCAGGGTGACGGCCGTGGTGTCGGACCCCGCGATGACGTTGGTCGTGGTGATGGCGATGACCTCGGCCAGGGAGAGCGCCTCCGGGTCGTTGTTGTGCACGTCGAGCAGCTGGTTGAGGATGTCCTTGCGGGGCACCGGGTTGCGCTGCCGGTCCTCGATTTGCTGCAGGGAGAACGCCAGGACTTGGTTGGACTTCTCGAAGGCTGGGATCTTGGCCAAGAGGGGGCTGCCCAGGAGGAACTTGTGCATGTAGGGGATTTGGCCGATCTGAAGGATTTCGTCACGCATTAGCTCTTTAGTTCTGATTGAACGGTGATATAGGGGCGACTTACGAAAGAAACATAGCCCAGGATACCGCCAATGGCGGCGATGATGTTGTCCTTGTCGTTGCCCGCCTCGAGGAAGCCGAGATCCTTAGAGAAGTTGATCTCGCCGAGGACGTCAAAAGCAAAGTACTGCATCCACGCAACGGGGTTGACGGGGTTCTTACCGCCGTCCGAGACGTCACGCAGCCGCTGTACCAACGTCTTGATGCACTTGTTGCAGTACTCCTCAAGACCGACCACGACGTCCATCGAGAAGGCACGGGCCGAACCGCGCTTCAGCTTGGCATGGTACTCATTGCTCTGCGTGGTGAACAGTGTTGGCAAGAACTTCCCCTTGTAGACAGCCTCCGCCAAGGGGAAGAAAGCGCTCTGGCAGCCATGTTAGTACAAGCCCATGCACATCAGTAGCTTGAGTGGGTGTGTTGTTTGTTTACCTTGCGATAGACATTCTTGATGCCGTAGATGGTCTGCATGCTCTCCGGGTCCGACAGCGAGACGTGATTGGGCCCTATACGAACGATGGGACCATAGTCCTCGTGCACCCGCACGTTCTCACGGTGCATGTTCTGGTTCCATGTTGCCCGCAGTTTCCAGAAGCTGGAGAAGCTGGCTACGAAGGGGCCGGGGATGTGGCGCAGGCCTGTGCGGTACCTCGTCCAGGTGAGGTTGGTGATGAGCAGCACCAGGAGGGTCGTCCAGGGGTGGAACTGCACCCAGGTCCAGCCCAGCTCGAGGACGCCGAGCTTCTCGGCCAGGCCGCTGTCGCCGGTGACGGTAGCGTTATTCATTGGGGACGGATTCGGTGTCAGCTATCTGATTCGATGGTCGGTTCCGTGAACCGAGACAACAATAACAAAAAAGCACTCTCAATTTTCGAATTTATCAGCATGTGTCTCATTTGCTACAGGCAGCTTGACCGTAGTTATATCACAGTCAGAATTACGTAGGCGCTTGACTCTCCGCTGCTCAGCGCTACTCTAACTCGACAGGCTACAGCCTGTAAGCCACCCTCTCGCCGTCTTGACCGAGATCTCCCCGCTCGTTCCAAGGGGAAGCAAATCAGCCCGGGGCACGGCTACCGCATGTAGTAGTAGTCACTGGTTACTGTACTTGACTAGTAGTTCGGCTGTACTTAAACAAACCGTAGCTGCACGGTTGCGCAAGCGGTAGCATGTGAGAAAGCGGCGCTGCGGCGCTACGGCGCTCCCTTTTAGCATCTCGGCGAGCTGGGGTGTCTGCGGCATGGTCCGGGGTTGAGCGGCAGAAGTGGAAAAGGTAAAAAGGTAAAAAAGGTCAACAGTCCGAGTATCACCGTCGTTCGCACTAGTTTAAGGTGCTTACCCTCCCACCCTGACGTGGGTATTGTCGGCATGAGACAATCCACGATCGATCAGATCGACTGATCGGGAAGTCAATGCCATTGGCTGAGGTAAGAGGTGGTGTGGTGGATCTGCATCACAGTCAGGGGTTGCTTTGCCCCTGGATTTCCTAAAACGGCAATTCTCTCGGGGACCCGGTTCGGGTTTAGTGTAAGATGACTTGTACCTCCGTACCCGGCCACAAAGCAACGCAGATTTCAAATCCTCTTGCTGAGAAACCGTGATTTGCCCCAATACCAAAACAGGAAATATTCTCGGAACCCGGAACAGGTTTAGTGCAGGGGATCACTTTCCGGCATGCGACGCCAGAAGATGCCTGCAATGGATTCGGCAGGCCCAAGACGTTCTTGAACTATAAGGCAACTGGGAAGCCCGAAAACGGGTTGTGGTAGGGCTGTTCAGAATGGGCTACCTCTTATTCTAGACTGCTAGACTAGGAACTCGAGGATCTGTAAAGTCGCGGCTAGGTTGTCGAGATCCTACCACATACCGACATGCTACACATGTACAAAAGCCCATAGCATATGCCTCAAAGGGCACCATAATGAAACTGCAATAATTCGAGACCCTTGATTCAGACTGCCTGCGTTACGCACAGAAAATTGCCTACCATGTCCGCTCCTACCAAGACCCAAAATTGCCTGGTCCCCTATGTCGACATAGACGCGGTCCCGGCGGAGGTTGCAGCGGCCATCACGCACCTCCCCTACCGGCGCAACATCTTTTACCTGCTCGGGCACTCGCATGGGTCCTTCCCACGGCTCATGAGCGTCTACGCCAACTTCTTTGACGGAACCCGGCGCATCCTCCCGCTGCTCGACTGGCAGCTCGTCGTCCTGCGCATCTCGGCCTCCCTCGACGCCGAGTATGAGTGGGACGTCAACGCCCCCGTGGCCCGCATCAACGGCATGCCTGAGGAGAAGTTTGAAGCCCTCAAGCGCAGTGCCAATGGGGGGGCGGAGGCTCTGGCGAAGGAGGACATCTTCACGGAGCGCGACCGCGTCATCTTGCAGCTGGTCGACGAGCAGCTCGTTACATACACCAACACGGAAGAGACAGTCCAAAAGGCTAAGAAGCTGATGACGGTTGAGGAGCTGGTTGAGGTCTACATTGTGTTGGGTGTTTATGCGCTCATTGCACGCATCACGAAGGGGTTGCGCATTGATCTGGATGGTGAGATTCCGGGGCTGGAGGAGCACTTGAACAAGGTCGTTACGCGGGATTGAGAAATGGACCGTTCGTTAGTTTGGTTCCGAATTTTTGTGGAATTACTCTCGAGTGATAAATGAAAGCATCATTCCATTGCAACAGCTCCCGTTGGGCAGAGACAGATCTGGATGGGGGGCGGTTATTAGTAAGATCCAAAGGAATAAAGGCTTGTCTGAGAATCCAGGGGCCCAGTTCGCGTCTTGGCGCTTGATTACCTGATGCAGTTTGTTTGAATAAGCTTTCGATTTCCTCTTTCGGCATGTGGAGGCGTTGACCCTGTCTCATTGCGAACAAGGAGAGCAACTATCGGCCGTCATTTCGAGTCTCGGATTTTTTCCCCCTCCTCAACAGATACCCAAACCCCGATTTCTAAGCCCGAAGGTGATTTGCAAAGGTGTTTGGGTTTCAACGAGGCCTGGATTTGCAGATCGATTTGCTTTGTTGGCCACTTTCACCCCCAACTGCCGTCCCTTTTTTAACTTACATCTTGGAGCTCATCGGCAGCTTACCTCCCTTGCGAATCTCACCCTGAGCATCTACCATCTGGCATTGGGATCTAAAACCAGCTAGCTCAGCTCTTAGCGGTGTCCTTTTGGATCTTGAAGTTTCCCATCCCACCTTCAACCCTCCTACCATCCCGCAGACCAACCAAGCTCGACGCCCACAGACCCTCGGGTCGACCGCCCCTACCATGTCCTCCGGTGCGACATCCATCGGGGAGAAACCCCAGGATTCCTCGAACGACAACAACTCAGACTCCAAGCTCGAATCCAACCTGCCCACAGACACGGGTAACGAGTCTGCCGAGGCCGAGGAAGTCTCGCCGAGACAGATTCATGGCGTTGTGGTAAGAGCTGTCCAAACGCGGAGTGGCGCGTCTAAATTTCCGCTGACCTGGTTGGACGCATGCAGTGGACTTTGGTCGTGATCGCGATTTTGTCCAGTATTTTCCTATACTCCCTGGACAACACTGTGGTGGCCGACATTACCCCGGCTGTCGTCAATGCTTTTGGTGACGCGTTGAAGTTACCATGGCTGTCTGTCGGGTATGTGTTTCTTTCCAGCATTGCGTGACCACAGTTCCTGACCGTGTCTGTTTTCTGTCTAGGTTCCTTCTCGGTGGTGCCGCGGTCGTGCTTCCTTTCGGGAGGCTTTTTGGTCTGTTCGATGCCAAATGGCTCTACATCTTGTCGGCGCTCTTGTTCAACATCGGCTCGGCTCTCTGCGGAGCTGCCCCCAACATGGATGCCCTTATCATCGGCCGTGTCCTCGCCGGTATGGGTGGTAACGGCATGTACCTTGGTGTCATGACTCTGCTTTCCGTCAACACCTCCGACCGTGAGCGTCCGGGCTACCTCAGCTTCGTCGGCCTGGTTTGGGGTATTGGCACAGTTTTGGGACCCGTGGTGGGTGGTGCCTTCGTCGAGTCGCCGGCTACGTGGCGTTGGGCCTTCTACATCAACCTCTGTGTTGCCGGCCTGTGCGCCCCGGTTTACCTCCTTTGGATCCCATCCTTCAAGCCCCGCGCGGGCACAAAGGCCTTGACGCTGGTGCGCGAGTTTGACATTGTCGGTACCGTTCTCAGCATGGGCGCCATTGTCACGCTGATCATGGCCACCAACCTCGGTGGTGCTCTCTATGCCTGGAACAGCGGCCAGATCATTGCGCTCTTCGTCGTCTCATTCTCCCTCTTCATCGCCTTTGGAGTCCAGCAGACCTACACCATCTTCACGACCATCACGTCGCGCATCTTCCCCATCCAGTTTATGAGGAACTGGAACGCGGTTCTCCTGTTCTGCTGCGCCGCCGCTGTCAACACGGCCGGCTTCGTCCCCATCTACTACGTACCGCTCTACTTCCAGTTCACTCGCGGTGACAGCGCCATCACGGCCGCTGTTCGCCTGCTCCCGCTCATCTTTGTGCTTAGCGCCGCCATTCTTGCCAACGGTCACCTCATGGCCCGCTTCGGCTACTTCCAGCCGTGGTACATCTTCGGCAGCATCCTCACCCTGGTTGGCGGTGTCATGTTGTGTATGTCCTCTACCCTTTCCCCCCGAAACATGTCTGAATGGCGCTAACGTTCCGGTATTTAGCTCGTATCCATGCCGACACACCGGAGGGCCAGATCTACGGTTTCGAGATTCTGGTTGGTATTGGCACTGGTTGCTTCATCCAGGCCGGTTATGCCGTCATCCAAGCCGTCACCCCCCCTGAGGACATGGCCTATGCTATTAGCTTCATGATGTTGGCGCAGCTGTCCGGTATTGCGCTCGGCCTTGCCATCTCCGGCGCTGTTTTCGTCAACGATGCCATCGCCAACCTCAGCGCTGTCTTGACCGACGCCTCGCGTGAGCAGCTCCAGATGGCTATCTCGGGAACTAGTGGCGATTATCTGAGCTCTTTGTCCGAGGAGCTACGCACGGCCGCTACGAACGCCATCGTGGAGGCTCTCCGCAAGGTGTTCATCCCTGTCTACGTCGCTGCCGCCTTCGCCTTGGTGCTTTCTGTCATGTTCACGGTATGTCACTCCCTCCCCCTCCTCAGAAGCCGCAGCTCGCTCGTGAGAACACAACTAACCTCGCGATGAACAGAAACGCAAGATGTTCGGCGACATTGTGGCCATCGCGGCTTAACCCGCACACGACTCGCAAGGAGGTAGCATAACGATACAATGCATATCCATTGGGGAGTTTGGAAGAATACCACTATTTGTGCATGAATGGGAAAGGTGCAGTGAAAAAAGATTCTAGATCTTGAGATATCTTGTGATTCTCGTCCATTCATTCAGGCCAGGTCAGAATGTGGGACGTTTTGCATTTAATAATCAATTTAATGGGGTAAAGAGCTTAACCTCTGCCAGTCCTGCAGTGTAACCTCGCACCTGATGTACCTGGTACCTCCTTATCCCGCAGCTGGTGTATCTTGCAGCCTACTATCTTGCAGTTGATGCATGTGCTTGTTCAACCATCCATTACGCTTAATTCAACTTCCACACTGTCTTGATATGCCCGACCTCCTTGCCGCTCGCTAACTGAATAGCCCCTTTTAGTGCCTCCTCGACCTCTCCTTCACCGGCCGTGGTCCAATCCACGACATTGACCGTGGGCCGCTTCAGTGTCCCATCAATAAACATGTTCGCCGTCTCGTAGATCAACTCCTCGGCGCGCGCATTACCCAAGCGCTTGAGGTGCTCCGACCCCCTAAACGGCAGGAAGCTCAGCTGGCGTGTGAACAAATGGTCTGTAGTCACCGTCACGGTCGCTGTTGGGCCGGCCAGCAGACCGACGAGCACAAACTTGCCTCCCGGCGCGAGTGCAGACGCGAGCAGCTGCCCGACACGACCAAACACACTGTCGAGCGCAAGCACGATGGGTTCCTTGGGAAGCAACCCGACCGTAGCCGAGGGTGCCTTGGACGACCTAGCAGACAGCTCGGCCTCCAACTCACCCTCACTCAGCACCGCATCAGCGCCGAGGGCACGCAACTCGGCCTTCACCACAGCCAGCACCGGCTCCTGGCGGTCGCGCACCACCAGCACAACCCTCACCCCGCGCTGCCGCGCCAGCTGCACCAGAAACTGCGACACACCACTGGTCCCCGCCGACGCAATCACCCAGTCGCCGGCCCGCAGCGGCGTCACCTCGTCTAGCAGCAGCCGCGCGATCAGCGCCCCCGACCGGATCAGCGCCGCGTCGATCGGGTCCACCCCCGCCGGGAGCTTGATGAGCGCGCTGGCCGGCAGCACCGCGTGCGTGCGCCACGTGCCCAGGCCCAGGTCGCGCGGGAGGACGAGGTCGCCTGGGGTGAAGAGGGATGTGGTGGAGGATTGGACGACGGCGCAGCCGTCGAAGCCGGGGATGGGGTGCTGCGTGGTGCCGTCGGGGGAGGGCGCCGTGTATTTGGGTTTGATGGGGTAGCGGCCGGCGAGGAGCATCAGGTCGACGCGGTTGACGGGGGCGGCGAGGAAGCGGACGAGGACTTCGCCTTCTTCGCCTTTGCCCTGTCCGGCGTCGGAGGCGGTGGTGGAGGTGGGATCGACTGCCGAGGCCGAACGCGAGGGGTACGAGGGGATTGCGTGGCTGACGAGCAGGGTGCTGCTGCTGCTGCCAGGGGTGGCGGAGGTGTAGACCAGGGATTGCGCCATTGTGAAGATGACGGAGGGTAGGGGCCGAGGGGTTCGGCGTGCAACGTTGGGTGTGGATGTGAGTAAGCCTTGGTCTGGGGGCCGTGATTGGCTCGGGCGAGGTCAACGGGTGGTAGGGGCTGGGATCGAGATGTTGTTCATGTTGTGAAAAGGCATGTATATACTCATTGCTAACAGGCCGGGCTAGCCAAAGTGGGTGTTGCCATCGCATTTGGCCATATGTTCTGCCTCCAAAATAGGCAAGCCTACCCCGGCATACCCGTGGTGAGAATAACCCCTGATGAATTTCCTGGTTTGTTCTAGATTCTCCGAAGACTTGCATCCGTGTTGCGACATGCGCGTGCATAAGCTTAAACGCGGGGGCATTGGCAGTGCCAAATCTGGCCTCGGTGGGTTGCTTTCACCTTTTCCCAAGGCGGAAGCAGATGATCCCGTATTACTATTGTCATGTAGGTGAGCGGCGAAGCCCGGAGAAGCCTGAGGGGGTGTGACTATCCGGAGTTAAAACTTCACAGGCGGCTGAAACAAGGTCATAACAGCCGTCGTACAAACATTCGCTTATTTATGCCTATCTCATTGCCCGGCTGAATAGCCGTTGTGTCTACCGAAAGTCTATCTGCAGCTGCATCTATGTGGCACTGATCCTCCCCTCCTCGGCGGAGATACACTCTTTGCAGCAGGCAACTTATAACCCCGGCGCTGTAACCCACCCGAAAAGTGAGTAAGTAGCATGGATGCAACCGTCGACGGAATCAGACCTGCTTAAGCCTTCACCTGGTCCCTCCACCGGATCTGGGTAACACCGTCAAAGAGGGGCAGCAGCAGCACGTCAACGCGCTCATCCTTCATCAGGTTCGTGTTGAACTCATCCAGCGCCTGGCCGCAGCTGAGCCAGTAGGGGCGGACGTGGTCGTTGAGCCACGGGGCGCAGTCCGGACCAATCGAAAGGCCGCGGGCAAAGACTGTTGTTTGTTTTTGTCAGCAACGAGGTTCCGGGACAGGGCAGGGGGGCGAGAAAAGGACACGTACCATTGTCGCAGAGGATGATGCCGTTGGGGGAGAGGAGCTTCTGGTCCAGGATCGTCTTGACGTAGTTGGCGTAGCCATCCTTGTTGGCGTCGACGAAGATGAGGTCGAACTCGCCCGTCAGGGTGGGGAGCGTCTTCTCGGCGGGGCCCTCGACCAGCTTGATGCGGTCCTCAACCCCGTACTTGGCGAACGCCTCGCGGGAGGCGGCGATCATCTTGCGGCTGTACTCCAGCGTCACAATCTCGGCCTTGGTATCCTTGGTACCCTCGTACCAGGCGAGCGCGCTGTAGCCGGAGAAGCAGCCGATCTCCAAGACTGAGTAAGACACGGAGCGTTAGTCTGGTTCCCGGTCATGCTGTCGCCGCGTGGCAACAAACGTGTGGGGGAGTGGGGGCATGGAGGCATGCTATGATGCTACATGTACATTGTGGAGGTGCATAGAAGGAGGCATGTACGTACTTCGCTTGGGCTTGCGGTCCCTAGCGGTGAAGATCATCCAGGAGCCCTGGAGGCAGCTGGACATCTTGTCGGCATCGGGGAAACGAGTGCGGGTCCACTCCCAGTGGTCGGCCAGGTTGTCAGTGATGGGGAGAGAGCGCTTCTCGCAGTACTCGCTGACGCGGTCCACCTGCTCCTCATCGAAAGGAAGAATGCTGCCGAGCATGTTGGGCGATGGGTTGATTACACGGGGTAATTTAAAGTGTAGTGATGTGATATCTGTAGCTGGGGCGCAGCGACAGTTGTGTTTGTGAAGAGGAGATGATTGAAGGCTGTTTGATGACTTGAGTGATGAGGTTGAGATCACCTTAGACTGCTGAGGACATGATACTTATAGATGAAGCATCGAAGGTTGAAGCTGTACTCTTACTCGATCCCATTGCGTTGCCGAGAGTGCATCTGGTAGAATGAGTTGGTCTTGCCTCGAGATGCCCGGGCCATACTGCCAGCATGCCCGGATTCCCCAGCTTGGCCCGCAGCATCACCATGTCTAGTCTGGTGTGTAGAATCTATGCATGACTTGTTTGGATACTTGCATGTTACCGTTTCGGGGCCACTAGTCCAGAACCCCATTTCAGGCTGAAGTGGTAGTGGAAGTGAGCATTGGGTCATTGGCTCAGGGGTTGACAACCTGGAACCTACGGCGAGAAATCCCCAATTGTGTGAATAGGAAAGTCCATAATTTGGCAAGTCTAGGAATGTCTATGAAACGTACTCCTGAACAGCCACATGCCTGATTTGGAGGGAGCCGGGCCGAGAAAGCCAAGATGCAGTAACTGCAGGACCGTTGCGTTCAACAGCTGAGCCGCACGGCTGCAGATTCCCTATTCAAGTATATCCTGCGGCGAGCATGGAATTTGGATGTAACATGGCGTCCCGGAAGGAGCTACACCCCTGACCTCGCCCTTCTCGTTATAGGACTCACCTTGGTCGGTACCTAAACGGGTTCAAGCCCATATAGGGAATCGATCTGACAGCCGTTGGCATTTCTTTCGGACCGAGCCGAGAAATCCATGGAGGCGTCGACATTCAACCTAGAACCTCCAAGTTTCTTTTCGGATGGAAGTAGACACTGGGATTCCAACGGCTTTGATACCCTACTTAGGGTTTAAACGTAAATACATCGGGCGCTTTGCTATCTACGTAGACTTCAATGTACATGAGTTATGGTAGCTCGAACCCGCCCGACCATGTTGGTGCTGGGTGTGTGGTAGTAGGGGCACTTCAGGTTACCAGCAACGGCGCAGGCGTCGTAAAACTGACCCGAGAAGAGAACAAACCCTCGATAAGCAGACCCGGGTTGGCCGTCAGATCCGCTGTAGAATGTGACTTGGCGCTGTATCGCTCCCCGAGGCGAGAAGCGAGACGGATCCCATATAAGTTGGTGAAATAGGCGGCATTGGCACGCCTCGTGTTGCTTGACACCCACTTACACGCCGCTCTCTGATCTGCTTTTTCGTCCCATGCTGTAACCACTGCTTTCCCCACGCATATTGGTCCAATCCATTCAACATGCGCAATCCTTTAGGGCGTGAAAGCAAGCATGCGTTTCTAGCCACTCCCCCGTCATCACCGCCGTCGACTATGACCATGATTGACCAGACAGTTGACGATGGCTGGCTGGACATCTCCAAACAACCCCATGGGGCTGCCAAGACGTTGAAGCAGGCCAAGTCCCTCCACATCACCTTCAAGCAAGTTACAAGGGCACTCTCGACCCTACGTGGCATCGGGACAGACACCGACGCTGGGGGAAAGTGGGCTTCAGACAACAATGAGATCGAATCCGAGATCGAATGCACTCCTGCCCAACAGGAGCAGCTCCGACGCGACCCCGATGCCGCGAAAAGGCCCGCCGTCATCCGTCTAGACCTGTCCACCGACATGGTCAAGAGCTTCGACCAACTGCATGAAGCATGGCTTGCTCTATCTCTACAGCATCATATCCTACGAACGACCATCGTGAAGGAAAAGAACAATGACGAGTTCGTCCTCCGCATATTTAAGCGTCCGAGAAATGTGCGGGGTGGTTTCGATGCCAACTTCGAACACATCCACACCTTCGGCTTCCAGGGGCCGGCGATGCTGGTTGTCGAATGGGCCAGCTTTACTCCCCATGTCACCCTCTGCCTTCCACAACTGGTAGCCGATAGCACATCGTTGGGCCACCTTTGGAGGGACTTCCTGTCTCTCTTGTCGGGTTGGATCCCGCCACTAAGGCTCACATTCCCACAGTACCTGAGCCTTGCTACGAGAAACACCAGTCGGGAATCTGCGAGAGATTTCTGGAACAAGACTCTTGGCTCCCTGCCCGATGTCGTGGTGCACTCGTTCCCACTAGAGCGGCACCAGACCTTCCAAACCACGCGGGCCACCAGCCCCGTCTCCATCAGCGGGTCATCCCTCAAACGATGCGCGAAGCAGCTCGGCGTTTCCGAATACGCCGTTGTGTATGCGGCCCTAGGCTTGGTGCTGGATCGCCATTGCAACTTGGGCAGTGAGGTGCACGACGTCGCCTTCGTGGCCGAGGGAAGAAACAAAACTGTTAAGGGCCACGAGTCAGTCATTGGATATGTCGACCAAGAATACCCTCTCAGACTCCAGATGAACCCCGAGCTCACCGCGGCTGCCATCATCAAGGAGGCCGACCGTCTCAACACGTTGTCGACGACACATGCCTTCTTTGCCGGCTCGGAACTGTTGGACGCCGTTTCGGCCATCGATTTCAAGCTTTCTGTTGCCGTCGGGGACGACGAGGGCCTTCTGGCCGCTTCTGAGCCCAGCAACCATCCCGTGGGAATCACCGTGCAGATTAGCCATGCAGTATCCATCGTTGCGCAGCATGACACGGCGATCCCCGTTGAGAAAGTCAAGGTTGTTCTTGACCATTTCACCATGGCGCTCTCGGAGATGGTCAGACACCCCAACTTCTTCCTCAGTGAGATCGAAATCATCTCCCCACCGGAACTGGACCTTATCCTGGAGATGGGCATGCCCCTTACTGTTCCTTCTCATGATAACGTCCAGAAGCTTTTTGAGCGCCAGGTTCTTCTTACCCCTGACGCTCCAGCCCTACAGTTTGAGGGAAATCGACCTTTGACGTACGACGAGCTGAACCGCATCAGCAACAGAGTTGCACGGCACTTGCCTGTTGGTAGAGGCTCCTTCGTACCCGTGTGCGTCGAGAGATCGGCGAATCTCATCATTTCCCTGGTCGCCATTCTCAAGACAGGGGCTGCCTATGTCACGATCGATCCCGACACGCCGCAGGAGAGAAACAACTTCATCGTCGAGGATGTTGGGGCCCAGGTTGTTATTGTCGATAAAACAACCACTGGCCGGTTCCCGGGTCGAGAGGTAGTCATTGAGGAGCTCATCGCGGAGTCGATCCTAGCCCAGGACACCAACTTAGACCGCGCCTGTGACCCCAGCGACCCTGTCTACGTGATTTACACATCCGGGTCGACGGGAAAGCCAAAGGGCGTGCTTCATGTAAGTGATATTTTGAGCAACAGCTCGATCATTCCCAGGGTATTTCAGCGGTGTGTGTGCTAACCATGTATGCTCTTAGGTCCACTCCTCGGCAACATCTGGTCTCGCAGCCTTCCCGACATTGCCTGATCTTCGGCAACTCCTCTTCCACAACCCCGTCTTCTCGGCAGCGCAGCGGTCGGTGTGGTCGACTCTAAAGCAGGGCGGCTGCCTGTGTCTAGCCAGCAAGGAGAATCTCACTGTCCACATCGGGCGCACGATCAACCAGATGCAGATCAACGTCATCGACGTTACGCCCTCGACGGCGCTTCTCCTCACCCCCGGCACTGTCCCTTGCCTCAAGCGGATGACGGTTGCCGGTGAACTCATCAACCCTGCTCTAATCCCGACCTGGGTCAACGAGCTGGAATTGCTGAACGCTTATGGTTTGAGCGAGAACACCCAAGTCAACTGGAGACGGGAGATGGTGCTCGGCCAAAACCCACAGAACATTGGGCGCCCAAGTGATACCACCACCTCGTTTGTGCTCGTTCCAGGCACAACGCGTCTCAGCCCCCTGCTCGTCCCGGGAGAACTTTGCCTCGGCGGTGATCAGCTCGCGCTTCATTACCTCAACCGTCCGGAGAAAACAGCGGAAGCCTTCATCGACAACCCTTTTGGCCCTGGCCGCCTGTACCGAACCGGCGATATGGTCGTCGCCCACGAGGACGGGTCCATCGAAATGGTCGGTAGAATCGACTTCCAGGTCAAGATCAACGGTCAGCGTGTCGAGCCTGGTGATTCCAACACCATCTTGCAAACCCACCCGGATGTCTCCAACTCCAGCGTTGTTGCCGCCGAGATTGGCGGCCGCAAGTCGCTGGTCGCTGCTATTGTTGCTAAAACAGGGTCAGCACTGGAGTGGCCGAGGCTGCGGAGCGAGCTCAAGGACCTGCTAGCCCAGCATATTCCCAGCTACATGATGCCCACCTACTGGCTCTTGCAAACCGAACTTCCTCTAAATGTCAACGGAAAGGTCGACATCCCAAGACTCACCAAAGATGTCCAGGGTCTCGACAGAGACACTCTCTTGCGTTTCTCGACCGATAACCACAGCGCTCCCGAGAGTTTAAACGGCGTTTCCCAGGGCGAAACCACCGCACACCTTACGGAACCTGCACAGAAGCTTTGCGAGATCCTAGCCAGTATCCTAAAGCTGACTGGCGCACGCATCAGCGCAAGCGAGAACACGTTTCAGGAGCTTGGGGGCTCGTCCCTCGACGCCATCCGCGTCTCGACCAAGGCTTACCAGGATGACATCCAAGTGTCAGTGCCAGACATCCTTCGACTTCCTCTGCATGCCCTGATTGGGAAAGCAAAGGCATTGCGCGAGAAGGCCCACGAAGATGTCCCGCACTTCTCGTTGCTGCCCAAGAATGCCAATGCAAGGAAGATGGAGTACGTCGAAGACGCGTATCCCACCACCTCACTACAGGACAGCTTCTTGGCAGACTCTTTACGCGGGGGTTCGACTTACATCTACCGTCGTTACTACCGCTTGAAGGGCGTCTCATCCCAGCAAGTCCGAAAGGCGCTGGAGAGCCTGATTCCGCGTATCCCCCTGCTCCGAACAACCTTCATCCTGAACAAGACATCCTTCCTTCAACTGATCAGGAAGACCGTCCCTGCCCTGTCATGGGATGACCTGCCGCAAGTGACGGCTCGGGAGTACTCAGCGCTTGAGAAGCGGACCATGGAGCTGGGCGGCAACTTTGTTCATTTTGCTAGCCTCCGGGACGGTATTCTCGCCGTTACCATGCACCACGCCCTGTTCGATTACTGGTCCAACAACTTCCTCATTGACGATCTGTCCAACGTCCTGGGCAACAAGCCGCTTCCACAACGGCCAGCCTATGTCGACTTTGTCAATCACACGCTGAAATTGCAAACTGCGGAGCAGGTACAACTCAAGAAGTTCTGGCGGGACAAGCTCAATGGCGTCCTTCCCACTGTTTTGGGCCAGACCACCGAGGAGAGCGCTGTTGTAGAGGCCATCCTCGCTCAAGATGTTCAACACATCGCAGCGTCACACAACGTCTCGATCGGCTCTCTCATCTATGCCGTATGGGGCGTTGTCCTCTCCATGCATACGGGGCGTAACGATATCTTATTCGGTGCCACGTTGTCAGGCCGCGATGTGCCCGTCCAGGGAATTACTGACATGGCTGGGCCGACCATTGCTACGGTCCCATTCCGTATCCAGCTGGATACAGAGACATCCCTCCTCGACTTGGCCAGGGCTATCCAGGACGAAATCTGGGAGGTTGCGCCCAAGGCTCAATTCGGTCTGCGGAATATCGTCAAAGAGGCGAACCTGACCGCAAATCACTACGACACTCTCGTGAATGTGCTCATCAAGGACACCGAATCGGTCGAGTCGGGGCGTGATAACAGTCCCCTCGTGCCGTGTGAGCCCCACGAGCCGAACTTTGTGCCCGATCATACCATGCTCGAAGCAGAGACAATGGCTGGGAACGGTCTGCGACTGCGTCTTCTTTCTGGCTTGACGCATGCTAAAGCCTCGCTGTTGCTGGGCAATGTGGCCGAGACCGTCAAGATCTTTTTGGAACGTCCTGATACGCGGATCAGCGATATCGTTCCCACTTCGGTAGAGGAACTCAAGTTTTTGGATTCCCAGTCCAGCGTGCGTCCCACGGAGCCTGGCCTGACGGCCGTCACCCTCGTCGATAGGATTATTGCGCAGTACCCCGAGAAGACGGCGCTCCAAGAGTTGTCAGACGCCACACGCAAGAGAGGGCTGTCCTACCGACAGTTTGGTGACGCTGTCGACCGCCTGGCACGCTACCTTCTGACCAAGGGAGCCAAGAAGGGCGACATCATCCCTATTTGCATGCGCAAATCCATCAACACCCTCATTGCCGTCTTTGGTGTTCTCAAGGCCGGTGCTGCTTACACTCCGCTCGACCCCAAGAACCCTCGTGACAGAAACGACTTTATCACACGCGATGTCGAGGCCAGCATTACGATCACGGACAGCACACACTCCGACGTGTTTGAATCATTTACTGGTGAAGTGATCAACCTTGACACCGTCGATACCACAGGAGACATCAACACATTCGCCGGCGAGCTTCTGGAGCCTTCCGTCCGCGACCTCGCGTACGTCATTTACACTAGCGGCTCGACCGGCCTCCCCAAGGGCGTGCAGGTGCACCACGGCGCAGTAGGAGCATCGACCGAGGGCATGATCGAGGCTTGCAACATCGATGACAAGTGGCATGTCCTCTGGTTCCTGAACTACGTGTTTGACGCGTCTTACTTCGATGTCTTTACCGTTCTCAGTTCGGGTGGCACCATCTCGATCGCGGACCAGGACACGTTGATGCAGGATCTCGCGGGCTGTGTCAACGCGTTCGGGGCTGAGCAACTGATGATCACCCCGACCATCTCCAAGTTGATCTCGCCTGAGCAAGTCCCTACTCTGAAGGCGCTTCTTGTCTGTGGTGAGCCTATCACCCCTGAGGTTGCTAGTGTCTGGGCAACCCGGATGGACGTGTACAACGGATATGGTATGTTTCTCTATGCACTGACCCCTTTCCTACCACCCCCAAACTCCAATGACAGTTGTTCTAACTAAGATTCAGGACCCACTGAGGCAACAATCCTCATGACCGTCTCCAAGGTTGTGCCTGAGGGAAATCTAAAGAGCGTTGGTTACCCATTGAAGGCGGTCAAGGCGACAATCCTCCACCCTGGGCTCCTTGTCCCCGTTCCATATGGCACTATTGGCGAGCTCTGCGTCGGTGGAGATCAAGTCGCCATCGGCTACCTCAACCGCCCCGAGCTAACAGCCAAGGCTTTCACCACTGCAGCGGATGGCTCGCCCATTTACCGCACCGGTGATTACGCCCGCTGGCTCCCGTCCGGGGAAATCGAGTGCCTTGGCCGAAGAGACAACCAAGTCAAGCTGAACGGCTTCCGTATTGAGCTCGGTGAGATCGAGAACACCATCTTGACCCAAGCAGCCGACCTTGTTGAGACCTGCGTTGTGACTGTGGCAGAGGTCCAACGCAAGAAGCAAATCGTGGTGTACTACGTACCCGTTGAGAAGGCGGACGGCGAGGTCGCGAGTAGCAACATGTACGCCACCGCTGTTGTCGATCCCGCAACCATCCTCGACCGGCTCCAGTCTCTGGCTCACTACATGATGCCCAAGATCTTCTTGCCCTTCAAAGGCTTCCCGCTTCTCGCATCCGGCAAGATCAACCGGAAGCAACTCGCCGGGTTGGCAGAAGCGCTGGACCCCAAAGCTCTGGCCGGATATTCCAGCACAGCACCCATCTCAAATGGGCCTGTTGTTAGCGACTCGGAGTTGACCGAGGAGGAGAGGACACTCCGTGGTGCATGGGCCGAGTTGTTCGAGGTTGAGCCAGAGACCATTGACCCTGGCTCGCTTTTCTACCACTACGGTGGTGACTCGATCGCTGCCATCAACCTCGGCAGCATGCTTCGCAGCCTCAACTTCTCGTTGTCGGTCAACGATGTTGTCACTTACCCCTCTCTCAAGGAACAAGCCCAGCGTATCAAACCAGTAAAGGCACCCATGACCTCTGGCCTGGCAGTCAAGCTCGAGGTGAACCAAACGGTTAAGGATAAGCTGCAGGCATCCGGTCTGTCTGATGATGACATCGAAGACATCTATCCTTGCGGACCGGGCCAGGTGGAGTTCTTGACGCAGGGGCACACCGAAGATCAGTTCTGGATGCTGATGACGGTGCGCCGTCTCCCCAGCGGCTTCGATCTCGACCGCTGGATCGAACTGACAAGGGGGCTCACTCAAGCGAACCAGATCCTCCGCGCCATGTACATGAAGCAGGACGACGCAGACCCCCTCAGCTGGGTGCAAATCATCCTCAAAGAACCAGTTATGGACTTGGCCATGGTCGACTGCGAGAGCGCCGACTCGGAGGAAAAGAACAAACTGATCCTCAAGCACTGGGACCAGCGCTTCGCCATCGGCCGGCCCTTCGTTCGCTACCTCGTCCTCCGCTACCCCGACGGCACCATGGACCTGGCCACCAAACTCGACCACGCCATGTACGACGGCACCCTCCTGCGCATCTTCGACGACCAGTTCACCGCCCTCCGCGACGGCCAGCCCATGCCCGTCTCCCCCACCCCCTTCCGCACCTTTGTCGAGTACACCAACCAGCCCGAGCTCCGCGACCCCATGCTCAGCTTCTGGAAGACCACCCTCGCCAACAACACCTTCACCTTCCCCTCGCACATCGCGCACCCCAAAGTCAGCGCCGTCGCCCTCGCCCGCACCGCCATCCCCGTCAACGCCTACGCCCGCACCGCCGGCGTCACCGCCAGCATCGTCTTCCAGGCCGCCTACAGCCTGCTGCTCGCCCAGCTCAGCCACGCCCCCGCCGCCGACGTCACCTACGACTACCTCCTGACGGGCCGCAACGTCGACCTGGACGACCCGCAACTCATCAACGGCACCTGCGCCAATTTCCTGCCGTTCCGCTCGCGGATCGGTGGTGGTGGCGATGGTAGCGTGCAGACGTTGTTGAAGGATACGCAGTCTGGGTTCTGGGCCATGACGGAGAATGGGTCGGTTGCGCTGGGGGATATCTATGGCAAGCAGGGGCTGGGGGTGGATCGTGCCACCCACGCGGCCAAGACGCTGTTCTTGTTCCAGCCGTTTGAGCCGGCGCCGGCCGAGCAGGATAATATGCGGTGGATTGTCATGGCGATGAGCAAGGTGACCATGTATGTGAATTATGCGGTCATGTTTGAGGTGTTTAAGGATGTGGATGGGGGGCACAAGTTGAAGATGGGGTATGATTCGCGGCTGTTCAACGCTGAGGAGGCGAAGGGGGTGTTGCAGACGTATCTGGGTATTGTGCAGGATATTGTCGATGGGAAGAAGACGGAAGTGGGCCAGTTTTTGGGTTGACTCCCTGGCCGTGGCGATGGCCTTGGTCGTGGCATTGACCGAAGAGATGGAGATTGGTGGCCCAGATTGTTTCACGGCGTTGAGGATTTTGTGTGGCTGTGCGTGGTTTTCGCGATCCTTGTTTCTTTCTTCTTTTGTATATAAATGTGGTGTTATGTTTCGGAATTACGTTGGGAGTTTTCCTTCACTAAGAAACACGAAAATACAAAAAAGACATGGGCTATTTCCCTTCCGATCTTATCGCCTGGTGAAACCTGCTATCAACTCCCAATGAGATCCATATTAAAACCAGTTGCAAGGAGCTTCCAGCCATCTCGAGATCCAGCATCCGAGGTCGTTGACCTCAGACTCGAATCTCATGCAACGTTTGGACTGCCCGTCGAACCGGAAATGGGCTCTTCTGTTGGTCCAATCTATGCAAAATTCGACCAACCCCGGAATGGGCAAATCCCTACAGCCTTCGTTGAAATTGATGTTACCCCAGGCGCCATTATCTCCCTGCCAGGTCCCGTTGCTGTCGCATGTTGTGACGAGACAGCAGGTGTCGATCCACCATAGCATTACCGCATTGGAAGTTGCCGCACCTGCGACGAGGAGAGCAGGGATTGGGAGACGCATGGTGTTGCTTCACCGGTGGGTTTGGAGACAGGCAGGTCCTTGTAGTCATGTTAGTAGGACCGTCGTGGCAAGGGCTGTGGGTGTCACTCCGGGGGGTTCATGACGGGGAGTTGGACTGACGTACAAGTTCTCAATTTGCAAAGAGTTGTCTCGGTGTTTAGCTGCGTGTGTGTGGGGGGGGGGCACTAGTCTCTGGAGATCCAGAAAGCACATCTGGAACATGGGAAATCAAGTGGTTTATATGCTCGTCTTCAACCTCTCCCCTCCTTTACTTTCTTCTACTTCCCATGCCTTCCCGTTGCCCTCCCTCGGTCCGAGACGGGGTCCTCAACATCGGATGCCAACGCCACAAACTGCGGGGAACGCAGATTCGGCCGGCGTGATATTGATGCAGGACGGCAACACCATCACTGCATTGATGCAAGCCCTCGTATGCACGCAAACATTCCCGGCACCACACCCGACACGAGAAGTCGATTGCCAAGCCAATTGTCTCTTTGTCGCCTGGAATCCTGCCTGCGAGTCACGGTCCAACGACACGCGCTAAAGTGCCGAATAGCGATGCCGCCAGGGAACCAACAGACCAACAACACACACAACCTTGCCGTCCCAAGTTCCAAAAGAGGCACCCTACACCGAGGGGGGCGCAAGCTCGACCGACTGGGAGTCAAAGAGGTACTTCAAGTACAACATGAAAGTCGGGGCGAATGGACCGCAAAAAATAAAAGCGACTTGGGAATACGAGACAGAACTCGTGCTCGTCTGCTCAAACCGACGACATGGCAAGCATCGACAGGGGTGAGGTGAGGAGGTGAGCGCGGGTTGCCCAAGCCAGCACCAACCAAACACACCACGAAAATGGGGTATCATCACACCGAGCGCCTCACGGTCACCAGGGCCAACACAATTAATGGTGAGCGTGACCGGATCACATCCTGCATATACCTCTTCCTTTTTACAGTAACCGAACGCCCCGACGCCAATGCTATGCAGTGCCCGAGCCGCACACAACGCTCGATGCAGGGAAACAACACAGTCACGCATCGGTCAGAACCTTTAACCGGATTAGCAGGGGCGGGGGCGGGAGGGGACGGAGAAGGGGGGACGGGAACTGACCTGATCTCGTAACTACCAGCCCTCGTCATGTACCGCACCCATTTCACGCTCGAGTAATTGCTCTTCTCAAACACCTTGAGGTAGCGCACCAACAGACCAGAGCTTGTGAACATCAGCAGGCTAAAGTTCAAGCTCAGGGGCGGGCGGCTCCAGGCCTTTTGATTGGTCATGCTCGTCAGCTCGGCCTCGGCGCTGAGGACGAACTCGCTCTGGCCGGTGAAGCGGCCGATCTTCCACACGATGTTGTTCTCGGACGGCTCGTACTTGGCCTTGCCCTGGGTGCAGCGCTCGGTGATCCGGGCCGTGTTGAGCGGCGTGGGGATGCGGACGACGACGTTGGTGGCGAACAGCTTGGAGCCGAAGTTGGCGCGCACGCCGATGCTGTACTCGACCTTGGTCTTGCCGACCTCGTTGACGATGGCGTGCACCTTGAAGGGCAGGTTGACGTTCTCGGTGGAGCGGTAGCGCATCAGCTCGAACTCGCCGTCGGGCGGCACGAAGCTGATGATGCGGTCGCTGTCGAACTTGCCCAGCTTGACGCACTGGTGGAACTGGCAGTCCTCGAGGGTGACGCTGCCCGCGGCCGCCTTGGTTGCCTTGCTCCCCATCCTATTACCGCTGGGGAGGCTCAGCAGCCCGTCGTTATCGAGCAGGAGGCGGTCGTTCAGCCCAAACTTGCACTCGGGCGTGCCGCTGAGGTAGGCGCGCATGATGATCTGGCCGGTGACGTCGGCGCGCAGCACGGCGCCGGTCGCGCTCATGAGGAGGTTCACGTCCTCGATCACATCGACAAACGCCTCGTTCTTCCGGTACTTGACGTCGGCTTTGCGCCACGACAGCGCGCCTGTCGCCTGCATGGTGATCTTGGCCGAGTCTTCCGGTGCGCGCTCCGTCTTGACGCCCTCTGTCGTGATGTACATCTTGAGCGTGTCGGTCTCGGTGTTTTGGGGATAGCCGAAATCGATGATCTCTGTTGAGGGCGCGTGTTGTCAGCAAGACTTGCACAAACCACAATAGGGAATGTGATTCGGAGGGGTTATTGATATCCCGTACCATCCAGGAGCTCATAAACCAGAACGAAGTTGTTCTTAACAGCTTCCTCGTCGAATTTGCCAAAGTAGCCACGGCCAAGCTGGATCAGGCGGTACAGGAACTCGAAGACGAGAGCGGCATTGGCGTTGCTCTTGGTGATGGCCACCAGGTAGATGTTTTCGTGCTTGACATGGCTGAAGGTGGTGCTGCCGAGGGTCAGGATGGGCGACCGCACTTGGGCGTTGCTGATAACCTGGATGCGGAAGACATCGGCGAGTCGTGGGCGGCAGTCGTTGCGGAAGGCCCTGAAGATCAGGTTCTCGCCCTTTTGGTTGAAGACAAGGATACCCGACAACATGGTGGCTGGTTTGGCGGCGGTGGCGTCGGGGGAAGAGGGACGCAATCGCGGTCGGTCGCGGTCGCGGTCGATGGTCGGAGGTGGTGATGATGGCACGGCCGGGATGTGGAGCTTGTTCGATAGGAGACCCTTCGAATAGGGGAGCTCAGCGTCGCCAGTGGACGGTCGCATGCGGGCAGGGCAGAATTCGCTGTCTGGAAATTGGGGATTCATTGGGGGGTTTGGGCGGTGAGCTGGAGGGCCAGGTGGCAACAGCTGTCTACACACTTTCCCACAACTGGCGATGCAACGACTCCAATTCGAGAAATCTTCGGACCATCTTGTCCGCCATCGGTCTATCCATTCGGGTCCAGAATGGTTTCGAGGCAAGAGACAGATGGACAACTCTACCTGCTGCCACGAATAGGTAGCTACCGTGCAAGCAAACAAGTCGCCTTCCACTGTCTGCATTGGCTTTCCAAAAATTCAATCACGACTTCTTCCCTGTACCACACGCACAGCATCATCCATGATCCAACTATTTTGACCATCAACAGGTTGGCAGAGCCAATGCTTAACGGTGTCGAATTACCAACAACGCCATGTCGCGCAACGGCATCGGATACCATCATCGTGAAACTCCGCTAAACTGGATGGAGATTCGGGGTCCTACCCGTGATCGCAGATCGATGCTGGCTTTCCCAATCAGTTGAGGCAACCAATCAGGAAGAAACAGCAAGTAGCATATGATGTCATGGGCAATGCTTGGTGTGAGCCGAAAAGCCCTGGCTGAAGTCTTGTCAGGGACAACCGATGAAAGGTTATAAGATATCCGAAGGATCCATGTTACGTTCGAGGGGTAGCATTTCGTAGCCCAGCCCAGCCCAGCACAACTTTACTAGGATATCAACCATCACTTCCGTTTCCGTTGCAGCCCTTCACTCCTTGTGTTACCCATTCCCGGGCATCGATTCACCTTCGATATGGACACTGCGGAGATGGTTTCAGAGGGGAAGCTCAAGGTAGGCACTCACATTAAAAAAGTAACAGCAACAAAACTGCGACTCTATCTAATACCAACGCCACCATAATTAGCAAGGCTTCTTCCTCGCAACCCTCGTCTCAACGGTAGCTGGCACCTTCATTACCAGCATAAACTTATACGACCGTCTCATCGAGCAACGCCGGCAAAAGAAGTTGGACCGGGGGCAGAATAAGAGAATCAAGGAACTCGAAGGGCGCCTGAACGAAGCCGAGGAGGAGAAGGAGCGCATCAAAGAAGAGAGCACAAAAAGCAGCAAGGCCAGTGATGGAGACAATGAGTTTCGGAACTCGCTTCAGCAGAATGGCAAGATGGTCCAGAACGAGTACAACCGATATTTCGCAAACCTAGGACCAAAGTTTGCCGAGGGTGACTGTGAGTCTTTACCATTGCTATCATCTGATTGTGAGAAACACAAACGTTAACCATCCACCTCCAGTGGTCGCCCAAAACCAGATCCAAGGCCAAATCATCCTCCTCCAAGGCAGCGTCATCAAGCTCCTCGAAGAAGCCATCCTCACCGGCACCCTCCCCGACCTCAACCGCCTCTACAACACATCTGAGTTCGCCCGCGAGAGCAGCATCCGAGCCCTGCGCGACCAGTACCAACGCCTTCTCCAATCTGCACCCCAAGTCCAACAACAACAAGAACGACGACCTGGCGGTCCCATGATGCGGAGGATCTCCTCCACCCCCTCCCTCCGCGGCGACCGCTCGACGACGACGGACTCAGTCCGGAGCCATGGTGGTCACGCGCTACAGAAGGCCCTCACCCACCCCAGCAATGCCGCGGCGCCGCTGTTTTGTCGCTGCGCTAGGGAACTGCAGCAGACTAGCAGGCCGCTGGAGAGCGTCATTGCTGTGGACCGTGGGGCGGCAGTGTGTGCGGGGTGTGATGCTAGGGCCGAGGATGGGGATGATGTTGTGGATGGGTGTCGGTCGTGGAGGGTCGAGAAGGAGCTCGCTGTGAGGGGGGGTAGGCGCGGGTCGCTGAGGGATGATCGTCTGTCTTCCGTGGGTGGTAGGGGGTCGGATGTTGGGTCCGAGGGGGGGATTGTGGTGCGGACGTACCTGCTGACGAGGCGGTTTATTTTCAAGTGTCACCGGGAGAATTCGGGGTATGCTTGTTACTTGTGTTATTGCTATCGCGATCGGGACACGCTGTGTAAGTCGGAGGAGGGCTTGGTGAACCATGTGACGAACAAGCATAGTGTTGGCGAGTATGAGAGGGAGAGGGACATTAGGGAGCTTGGCCGGAGTCTGCCTTTTCGGTAAGAGGGAGATAGGGGTGGCAGTTATGTAAGGAACGTCCAACGATAATAGCGTTGATGCTTCTGAGGGTTTGACTTTGTTCAAAGGCGTAAATATTGGTCTAGGAAGTATACCAAACTCGGGAAAATGAATAGGAAGAAACCAAATAGGGGTTTGACGCCGCCACACCATGCATTTTTATACCCTCCCATCCATAACAAAAACCAACCAATGCCTCCACCGATTACCCAATACCCACCCACCCACAACAACATCACCGTTGTCAAGCCATATCCTAAACATCACTCACAGACCCCTTGGCATACCCCTTCTCCGACGGCGCGCGGCCCTTCAGCACGGCGGCCTCCTTGCCCTTCTGGCTCACAAAGGTGGCCTCGACCTTGTGCACGACAGCCTCCCGGATCTTGTCCTCGCTCCGCTTCATCCACACGGGCCAGCCCGAGCTCGACAGCGGCCACAGCACGCGGTTGTCGATCGACTCCATCCAGTCGCGGCTGCGGGGCTTGGGCCGGGCGGCAATAACATCCATCTCGGCCGCGATCTGCGCGCAGTACACCTCGAGCGGGAGGTCGTTGACGTCCTGCCCGAAGGGGTTCTCGATCTCGCGCCCGATGAAGAGGATGCCCAGGATGATGTAGGCCGCCACCACCGTCGCCGGGATCGTGATCCACGTCTGGTCGCCCACCGTGCCCAGCAGCTGGAAGGGCAGCACCAGGATGTACACCCACGTGATCTGCGCGATGGCGATGGCGTACGCGATGGGCAGCGGCGTGTTGAGCACGCGCTCCGTGCCCACGAGCACGTCGTTGAGCATCGCGATGTTGTTGTACACGGTCGTCTGCTGCATCGGGATGGGGAGGCGCCCGTCCAGCGCGATCTCGTCGGCGTAACTGGCCAGGTACGACAGGATCTCCAGGGGCAGGTTGCCGAGCGGGCGGCCGGCCTTCTTGACGGCCTTGCGCGGGTTGCTCTCGGCGAAGGAGACGCCCAGGTACTCGCCGACGCTCTTGAAGAAACCGTGGCGCTTGAAGGCCCGCTGGGCGTTGTCCGGGTCGTCCGTGGTGGCCGCCTGCGCGAAGGTGCCGAGGTGGGACACGAGGTTGGCGATGTCGTCGTAGCACGTGTAGGGCTCGAACCGCAGGCGGTGCTTGAGCGCGACCGAGAAGGCCACCACCAGGTTCATGGCCGTCAGCCGCTCGAGCACGTCTCGGCGCTTGTGCTGCTCCTTTTGGTCCTCGGGGATGTCGCTCCGCTCGGCCGTGTGGACCCAGAAGACACGCCCGAGGTTCTGGCTCGCCAGGATCAGCTGGGCCCAGTACCGGCGACCTTCGGCGTAGCGCTCGTATGCCGTGGAGCTACGGAACGACAGTCCCAGACCGACGACAAAACCGAGGACGGTAAGGAGCACGCTGCCGATGTTGACTATTTGGGGAACATTGTCAGTTCCGAGTGCCGCCGGGAGGGGGGGCAACACGGGGTGCATCGGAGGGGACAAAGTCCCAAAGTCTAAACGTACTTGGTGTGACCAACACATGGATACATGTGACGCATGTCGCCCACGCGCCAATGGAAAGCAGCGGAAGGATTAGCTTGGGAAGGATGCTCCCGTGCATTTGTAGGAAGATGGGCCATTTCGAGTGCTTCTGGATATCGCGGGGTCCGGTCTGTAGCAGCCAGGGGTTAGCGCGAGCCAACACGGATGGACAGCGGGGCCGAGGAAGGTCCATACAAAATAGTCGTCAATATCTAGGGAAGTGTTCTTGCGACTGAATGGGTTGGGCGTGAAGAGGCGAGGCGATGTCAGGGACGCGATTTCCTCCAAAAGGACGCCGTTGGGGCTGGTGCCATTGGTTTTGATTTGAGTGTTGATCGCAAGGTTGTCCGCCGGGCCGTGACCACCGGCTCCCGGGGCTCCCGGGGCGGCGTGAGCAGTGGGGGCTCCGCCTGCGGCATGACCGTCTTCGGCCATGCTGATTCAATATTCGGCCAAGGTAACTGCAGTAGTTTGCTGGAAAGAAGCCAAGTGAAAGCAATGAGTGACGGGGCGCAGTTACTGCTGTCAAATCCTCTGAAACCAACGAAGAAAGTTCAGGGGCAGACAGGGCAACCAAAAAGAGTGGAAGAAGTAAAGCCAAAGAGGCGTGTAAGTGCGCAACAATAAAAGGTTTTTTAAAAAAAACGAAAGGCTATCTATGAAGGAAGTCAACTGCCAAAAAGGTCAGTAGGTGATCGGCGTCAAAGAAAAAAGAGAGAAGAAAAAGGGTTCTCCTTTGAGATTCTTTCTGTGATCCTTTTCCTTTCATGACCCTGCCGGCGGCGTCCCGGCGGCACCTCCCCTCCCCTCGTCCCCTGCCAAGCACAGGGGCTCGCGTTCAAGGGTGAGATTTCCAGGGGTCTGCAACTGCTGCGCCTGGACGTTCTAGGCCTCGCGGAAGCTTCTTTTGAAACAAACCCTGTCCAACGGGGACGTGGCAAGCCCGCTCAACGCTCTGTGGGCCACACAGGCCCATTGGATGCTGTCTTTCATCGGCTCATCCTGCCCTGCCGCTGGAGTCAGGCCTCGGACAAATTACACGAATGGCAGTGCCGCCGGAACCACGTCACACACCAAATCTGGAACTCGTTCCCGTCCCGATCCCTGATCAACTGCATCCCTTTCCCGGATTGGACGTCTCCAGGGCCACCCTGCATTCTTTGCCGCAGACTGCCAAACAGAGATGCCTAGGCGCGCGAAATGGCTTGCAGAAAGGTCTCGGGGCCGTCCGCGTTCCATGCGCGTGTGCTATGGAGTCTGGAGAAGGTTGACGTTATTTCTTAGCACGAACCACGACTTGGTGGCAGGGCTAGAACGAGAACTGTACGCGGAGTCAGGGGTTTCCTCGCTGATCGGCAGAAGAAACGGCTCCAGCCGTGCCAAGATGTCTGGCCAACTTTTCGAACACCGAGTTGGTTGGTGGGTCCAACAAGTCCCGTTCATCTCATGTTCGTATTTTTGTCAGCCAAACAAAATTGGTTGGTGGAGTGAGAGAAGTCTGGACTCGGGGCTGCGATTCGACTTGGAAGCACCAACACTGAGATGCAGTTGTTCCTTCGGCTTTTTGAATTCCCCATAACCAATGACAATGAGCCATGTCATGAAAATTCTCACGAAATGCTTTAATTAGTACCCCTAACCCGCCAAGGTTATCTCTGTCTCCTTTGTTCAACTTCCGGTCTCAGCTTTGAAGGAGACTGGCTCGACTCAGGGCTGGTTCTCTATTTAAGTGTTCTTTGAGTAAATCTTCGTATCCAAAAGGTCATCGGCCACTTTCCAGGTTCATTGCGTTATAATCGCCGATCTTCCCCGTGATAATCGCCAGGGGGAAATAGCCGCGGTCCGGAGCGTCGGGCACGATCGACATCCATGCATGAAGTGTCTGACTTCAGTACCCGGCTATCGTGTGATCATCGCCTCGCAAAAACGGTAAAAGAGAAGGGCCGGGTTCCGATCGAGTAGGAGTCAGAGCGGGTAGCAAACAAAGGGAATCTTGAGTCAAGTGTCTCTGGCTTTTTTTATCATCTAATTTTCAAGGCCAGGTATACATCCCAACATGTCATCATAACTGACGCCCCCGGCGGGCAAACAATGGGTTAATATTGATGCGGGCCCATCAACTAATATTGGAACCGCCATCTTGGGTCCTCATCGCCGCTCCAGTCCTCCAGTTCCCCCACTGCCTTGACTTCCGGGGTGATGGCCTCCCGCCTCTCATTCTCCCTCTTCAACATGTAGTACAAGATCACCGACACGACGATCTCAAACAATAGGTATCCCAACGCAAAACTGTGACCGACAAAGTAGCGCGGGCCGTCACCGGATCGATACAGCTGGGTACCAATCACGGCACCGCAGTTTCCGATGCTGATCTGCATTGCGTTGGCGACGGCTCGCTTGGTCTGACCCGAGACGTTGATGGCCGGCCACGACAGCGCGAGCGCCGTCGCCGGATAGATGCCGCCCGCGGCGAAGAAGGTGCCTAGGTACGAGACCCCCGGCCGGCTGGACGGGTCGGAGTTGGTAAGCAGGATGATGTACCCGATCATGGCGAATAGCGCTGAGCCGATGATGGGGATGGCGCGGTGGCCGGTGCGTTCGGAGAGGATGGCCACGCCGATGGTGGTGAGGAAGGCGAATGCGTAGGGGGGGATTGTGAGGAGCTGCGCGTTGGCGGCTTCGTAGCCGAGATCCTTAATGATGGTGGGCTATGATGGGCGGGATTAGCTGAGATATCACCAGCGGTTTGGCATAGACAGCCACATACCAAGAACAGCGAGAATGTGTACAACGGAAGGCTCATGCCGTGGAAGCTGAGCCCGTACAACCAGCTCTTGGGGTCACGCAGCGCCTTGAGGACGTTCTCCCACGTGAAACGCTCGTCGCGGGTCGCGTCACTGTCCGACGACAAGCGGTTGCGGATGAAGGTGCGTTCCTTTTCCGAAAGAAAGTCGGCTGTCTCGGGGTAGTTGTGGATGAAGTAGTAGGCCGCAATGGCTACGAGCACGGTGGCGATACCTTCCTATTCCCGCAGTTAGTGGTGGCCATAAGTAAGGCGATAGGTACGCTCCGGCACAGCTTACGAGGATGAAAATCCAACGCCAGCCGTTCTCCCACACGACGCCGGCCATATGTCCAATTCCCTGCGCAGGCGAGCATCAGTATGTTGGCTCTAACGAATCGGCATATTGGGCCACTTACGTAGGCCAAGATACCTCCAAAGGAGCCTGCCAGTGCGGCAACACCGAAGAACAGCGAGATGCGGAACTGTCTCTCCCGTCTCTGATACCACATCGAGAAGTAGTAGACCACTCCAGGGAACAGCCCGGATTCAGTCACGCCCAAGAAGAAGCGGGCGATGAAGAAGCCCGTCAGGTTCTGGACAATACCCATCAGGGTTGCCACCACACCCCAGAGGACGGTCAGGGTGGGCAACCAGAAGCGAGGCGTTGTCCTCTTCAAGATGATGTTGCAGGGTACCTGGTGGGAAGGTTAACTTCGTCGTCCTATCGAAGGGAAGCAGCAAAATCTCACTTCAAAGAGAACGTAACCGATAAAGTACAACGTCAAACCCGTCAAGTACTGGTTCCCCGTCATGCCTAGGTCGTCCGTGAGACCCTCGATACGGGCGTTGCCAACATTGCTGCGGTCGAGGAAGGAAAGCAGATACAGGACTCCCACGGCGGGCAACAACCGCCAGTCGAGCTTGCGGAGCAGTGCTTTCTCGTCGATGGTGCCCGACTCAACCTCCCCTAGCTCGGATCCTGAAGATGGTTCAGACTCGCCCTTGAGTGGTAGTTTCGTGTCGAGACCGCCCACTTCAGGGCCATCTTCTTTCTGCGGCACCGGCACGGTGTCCGGTGCCTTGCCGGTTACTTCGGCAGACATGCTGCACCGAAATGTGTGGGGATATGAGGAGGTGTGTCTCGGGCGTCACCTTATGATCTGGAACGACGGCAATGATAACGGGGCGGTGGGATCGGCAACTAAAGCGGACTTCGTCTATGCAATTTTCCGGCAGCTACACACCCACTGGCGGCCACAAATTATGTACACTAGAAAGTGGTGTAGCAGTTGATTGCAAGACTGGCTGATTCAAGGGATCACCTTCTGTCCGTGACACCACCCCCTTAAATAGAGACCGTTGCCGACCTAAGGTCAAGGGTCTTTAATCCCCAACTCAACATCCGGTTCTCGGTTTACAGAACCCCGCAGTCTGCAATGGTTGCAGCTCACATTGCGACTTGTTGATGCGGTTGATCATGGCCACATTTCCGCTAGAATTGCGACATGGCTGTTCGGTCGACATCATTGGGCCGCCGCCCCCACGCAACGTTGGGGAATAGAGGGCGGCCGTGCAGGGTACTAATCACGACATCACAGACCCACGGTTCTGGTAGCGACATGGCGTGCGAACACCACCTGTCCGGGTGCCGGAGATACTGAGCACGCCGTTGACGGAGCATGCGCCCCGGTCAATAAACGTTGCGGGGGCGTGGGATGGAGGGGGTTGGAACATGTCTCGGCTGCTGCTTCAGTCCACGTTTTCTAAAGTTTGAAAGGCTGTGGGGAGCTTGCATGTTAATGATATGTCATTCTTTAACACCCAGGCGGCCTGTTGCGTCTAGTCGGCAATGGTGCTTCTCCTGGCTGGTCACGATGTCGCCAACGGCGGACTCTTGGACAACTGCAAGCCCATCTTAAGGACTCAAAAGTCCATTTAGTGGATTGTTCAAGAGGAA
Source organism: Chaetomium tenue (assembly GCF_020726465.1). Lineage (NCBI taxonomy): Eukaryota > Fungi > Ascomycota > Sordariomycetes > Sordariales > Chaetomiaceae > Chaetomium > Chaetomium tenue. The sequence continues at coordinate 4,292,722 of NW_027117334.1, read as the reverse complement.
ACAATCATCACAGTTTTTAACATTTTTCCTAACACGTTACGCATGGAAGCTCTGTGTAGATACCGAGCATGGTGTTTGTTTACCTATACGCACCTGTGTGTTCCGAATAATCACATTTGATCACAGATGTCAGCCAACCACACACACCTAGGTGGGAATCAGCCGCACGCGGGTCCAACTCCCCGCGCCAATCACTGTTGATTTAGGTATCAAAGCCTTGGGTGATGGACGACGACATCCTCGTGCCGTGGGCAAACCCGACAACTGTTGTCCCCAGTGCCGTCCAACTCGACCCATGCCCGCTAATGACGAGCCCAAAGCCGAACAGGCCACAGTTCGGCGCAATGATATCGATGATCAGCTCTGTTTGCTGTCGCTCGACGGCGGCGGCGTGCGGGGCTTGTCCAGCCTGATGATCCTCAAGCAGCTGATGGAAGCCATCGATCCGCAACAGCCGCCCCGGCCCTGCGACTATTTCCACATGATCGGCGGCAATTCGACGGGAGGGCTGATAGCCATCATGCTGGGAAGGATGCGTATGACCGTCGACGAGTGCATCCTCGCATACAACAAGCTGGCGCCCAAGGTCTTCACCAAGGTCCACCACCGGATCAGCGTCTGGACTGGCGAGACGCAAGGGCGCTTCGACCACATCGCGCTAAAGACGGAGATTAAGGCGTTGTTGAAGGATGACCCAGATGCTTCATTGCGAGAAGATGAGGAGGACAGCTGCTGCAAAGTGTTCGTCACTCAGTTTATGCCCATCTCGTCTTCGGGCTTCTCTCAAACTTCATGGATGACCATATCCCCGCTATCTATAATTGTAGTTTCGTATGCGCGACAAGCCAACAGACCGGCCGCCCAGTTGTTTTCTCCTCGTATCATAGCCCTCGACGTAGCAACGACGCACTATCCCAGGCCAAGATATGGGAGGCGGCGCGCGCCACGTCGGCCGCAACAACCTTTTTCGATCCTATCACCATCGGAGGTGAGACCTTCGTGGATGGCGCAACGGGAGCGAACAATCCTATAAAATATCTGTGGACGGAAGCCGGCGACATATGGGGCGGCGGAGAAGGCCTAGATGAGGCTCGCGTGAAGTGCCTCGTCTCCATCGGTACTGGGTTGCCGTCCCTCGTCTCCTTTGGCCCGGACGTCGCCGGCCTGGCAAAGGCCCTGAAGGCCATATCGACCGACACGGAAGCCACGGCAAGCGTGTTCCAGAAGCACCACTCGAAGCTTTTCGCCAAAGGCCACGCCTTCAGGTTCAATGTCACTGCCGGCCTTCAGTCTGTGGGTTTGCACGAGGTGGAGAAGTGGGATGATATTGCTGCTGCAACAAGGGCGTACATTCAGGAGGACGACACATTCATGAAGCTGAAGAAGTGTGCTTTGATGTTACAGGAGCGCGAGTGTAAGACTTCCTCCTGTTGTACAAGCTGCGTTAGGCCAATGGTAAGACTAAGAAAGATGGGCTGACAAGACTGGCGCAAACATAGGGACCAATGCCGTAGCCGGGGACATCATCGAATTCGCCAAGGTCTCCATAGAGGGCCTCAACGACCCGGGAAACCACATGGGGCGCGAGGATCTTCAGTGGCTTACCCATACTACGCCATACGATACGTGGCGGTCACAGAATGAATCGAGTTCTTTCCTCCATTGTCGGCTGGCTTCCAACTCTGGAGGCTGCTCCGGCGGCTGGGTGGCTGCGTCTTTAGTCCAGTCTCTCCCCTTTGGACTGCAGTCACATAGGCTCCCGGGAACCGGTGACAAGCCTGGCCCCTCCCGCAGCTTGTATTTCCAGTGTCTCGCAGAGCCGCCAGATGGAGTTGGCATCAACAAAGATGAGAGAGGGATGGGCCAACCCACCGTGTCCGCTCACCACGTCCTCGTTTCTCTCATTTGCCAGGCATTCTTGGTGGATCACGACCACTTCGAAGACCTCAGACAACGACTACTCATGCTAAACTCGGCTGACAGGCGGTGGATGCGATTGGCGACGAACAACCCAGAATCAATGACCCTGAATATTGGCGTGGCGCTGCTCGCAACAGCAATCTCTACTGGAAGCAGGCCTGCCTGTATCGCCATCGATAATGTGCATCTCATCCAAGCCCCTGGCCTCAAGGGTCTTTTGTCTGGCCTTAGATCTCGTTTTGACAAGAGCTCCCGAAGTGCGGAAGAGTCCCTGCCCGTTGTCCTGTCGGGCCAGGCCATGGTGGGTGTAACTAAAGAGCTCGAAGGTGTGTTGCAGGTCGACAGCAACACCGAGTATGGCGGTAAGCTAGCCCCAGATACAAGCATTAATGATAATCTAACCTCGAACAGAGTGTGTTGCATCGCTACACTTCGGTGACTGGAACACGCGCCGGAATCAAATCGACCACCCTGACGACGGGACGAACTTGTGGATCTGGGAGCACCCGGAATACAAGGCCTGGGGTGCAGCAAACCAAGGAATACTGTGGGTTGAGGGAAAACCGGGCAGTGGCAAGTCCGTCCTCGCGAGTTCTATGCAGAAACGGATCGTTGCCTCATGGGAGCGAGAAGCACCAGGCATCTCCGAGCATTCCTCTTCACGCAGTGGTTACCCACCATCCATCATCGCTGGATGGTTCTACTCGTCCCGGCTTGGGGATGTGGGCATGTCCCACTCTTCCCTCCTGCGCTCGCTCGTTTACCAGATCCTGTGCCAGGAACAGTTTGTCTTCCGCGATATTGTCGTCGATTGTTACCGCAAGTTCTCCGTCCAGGAACTGGAATCTTCATCCTGGTGTTCATCTTCGGACTTTGAGGCCACCGGCTTAGACATTCTCAGACGCGTCAGCGCCACTGGAACCTCCATTATTTGTATCGTTGGTGCCGTGGACGAGGCGAAGTCAACCAGCGAGGCGATGTTGCGAGGCCCAGCCGCGCAGCGGCAGAACAGAACCCGGACCATCCTGGGTGCTTTGGCTCGCTTGGTGGTTGGAGTGGAAGGGTCAAGAATGAAATTCGTTCTCTTGAGCCGACCGGAGCCCCTGCTCGAGTTGGACTTTCGCCGAGCGCAACGAGAGCTGGAACATACGTTCCGAATCACACTGGAGAACGAAAACAGGACCGACATCGAAGTTCTGGTGAACCATGGGGTTGCGTCCTTGCAAACTGCAATGCACACCTATGACTCGGATAGCGACGTGTATGTGCCCTGCTATGGCAACAATAACAAATCCAGGGCACGCCCAGGGATGTGCCGGGCGCTGCAAAACATCCAGGCATCTGAGGCAGACTCCTTAGGGCGGATTCGCGAGTATATTCTCCATCATGCCCGGGGCATTATTCTCTGGGTTACACTCATCCTCAACGACTTGCAGGTCGCAGCTGCAGCTGGCATGTCAACGTTTCAAGAAATAGAATCCAGACTGAGGTCGTTGCCTCTGGAGCTCTACGATCTCTACTCAACAATCATCCAGGGCTTACGCTCTAAGCTTAGAATCAACGAACTTCAGAAGAGCCACAACATCTTTACCCTGGTCGCCGGAGCTGGATCCTTTGGTCGGCCCCTCAGGCTACCGGAGCTGTGGGAGGCACTCGCCGTCCCCGCGGAGCTTGAACTGGCCCTAAAGTCCGAGAAGGATCCTATCGTTTCAAACCGAGTCAGGATTTCGTCGTGGCCGGATTTCCGTCGTCAGTTGGCGAGATATTGCGGCCCCTTGATAGAAGTTGTTAAGGTGGATTTAAACGAGGGTGTACGTACCGTCCTCTGATAGCGGCAAAGTGGCTCTTCAGGGCTATATTGTCCAGTTCATTCACCGGACGGTCAAGGACTTTTTGGAAGAGCTCCCGAATTCGGACGAACTGAAAGTCACCGAAGACGCCGCTCGCGCGCACGTCGAACACCTGGCAAGACGGTACCTGGCTCTGACGTTCCCCCGAGAGAAGCCTTCTTACTGGTCTGTCTCTCAGGCCACTGAAGCCATCCCGCTGATGTGGAAGGAAAATCTGGGTAGCTTGGTGGATTATCTCGACAGTCGCATATTGCTATCCTTCGCCCTCAGCGTCAACTCCAGGGTCGAGCCGCCGGCGCAGGACCACCTCGGAGCTCTCCACGAGCTCATGGACCACATGATCTATCCGTCGGCCCGTGCGTTGGATGATGCCCAAATACGCGATCACCTCGCTGGCGAGTGGGTGTACTACCCTGGGGCGATGGACCAATGTTTCTCATCGTCATGTAACCGGGGTGTCTTGCTCGGGCACGCGGTATTCCATGCTTGCATGGAAGGCGCTGTGACAGCGGCTGAAAACCTCGTTGCTCTTTTTTGCGTTCGGAGTGCTTTTCGGCCTTCTTATACTCCGAGCGATGAAGTTGTCACGCTCCAAGGAGCCCGGAGGGCGGCAATCCAGGTCGAGGTCCTGAAGCAGGCGCCTTGTCTGACACAAGACAACCGCCATCATGCGGTCTTAAGCACTGGCCCTCGTAGACGGTCGATCAAAGACCCGTTTGTGAAGCTGGAAATTGAAGCCTTGACGACGCCGGAGGGTGAAATTCGCGAAGCCGTGCAAGCGATTAGCGACCTCATGATACCAAAGTGGCCACGCATTTGACCAACAGGCACAAGCAGCTGACCAAGAACTTGAATCACTTAACAAAGAATCAGTTCACGAGAGCGTAGTTAATCTGCCGGCACCAGACCCGCCGACATTTGACGACACGATTCTCGGGTGGGCATCAAGCCCGTGCAGCAGAGGCTTAAGGCCGCCATTGCTACGAGATGCACTAAGCACCTTGCTTGATCAGCCACCCAAGCGTCGAGGCATCGATGTAAGTTGCCAATCTTTCGCTCCCTGCTCAAACGCGAGAACATGGTTCACTAACTGTCCGGTGGGAGAATTGGGGCTTGGAAACTTCACGCCGCAATGCAATAGCTCTTGGATCAGCCATTGGCTTAAGTCATTCCATAACAGGATGAAAAAGGAATGACGAGGTGCCGTAGATAGAATACGTAAAGGCTATATACCCTTTAAGCACCTACCGACTTCGTGAGTTGACAAGGGCCGTTACACGTTGCCAGGGACCGCGACAGGGACGGCGTAATTAACCCAACCTAATCGGCCAACGAGCCCCTTCCTTCTAAGGAACAGACTGCCGGGAGTAGAAGAAAACAACCTCTCTCATAGCTCGTGGGTATGCTGACTAGACAATAAATAACCGCTCTATACAGAAAACGAAGAACAACACTCCTTCTCTCGGCCCCAGGTTTGAGACTATAACGAGTACCTGGACGAGCAAGGCCCAAGCTCGTCCTCTCCAGCCGCCCTACACCCGCTCCCGCTTCATGCTGCCAGTCCCAGGGCGATCGATGCCAGAGTGTTTCTAGCCATCTTTCCCAACACTCTCACCTCTCTCGTTCCTACGAACCCCCCCCCCCCCCCCCCCCCCCCCCCGTCTCCGAGGTCTCGAAGAGATGTTGCGTCGAGTGGGTGGCCGAATTGGGAGGCTGCTTGGATCGGTGGGTAGTTCACTGGGGATGGGACCATGGTTGCTGCGGTTGGGGCCACGGTTGGGGTTGCTGGGCGTTGGGATCCCACGCGCCTGCGGGCTGGGGATAACTGTTGTTTGGTTGGGGGTACGGAGAAGGTGCCGGCTGCATTGGACCGGGAGGTGGGCCCCAAGCCAGCTGCTGGGGCGCCGGTGTGTGCCATTGTGGAGGGGGTTGTTGTGGTTGTTGCTGCTGTTGCCAGTTGGTTGCCGCTGGATTGGGTACAGGGGCCGAGTAAGGGGCAACGTTAGTCGCGGGCCAAGGGGCGGGTTGTTGTCCGGGCGCTTGTGGTTGAGGGGGTGGAGCCATTCCATATTGGGTCGGCGGTTGAGGCGTTGCATACTGGGGTTGCGGGAGGGCTATTGCATGTTGCGTTGGATAGTTCGGGTCTTGTCCATAGCCTGGAGCTCCATTGTATGGCGGCGCCCAGCTCTGAACTGGCGCCTGACCCCATGGCTGCTGGGCATAAGTAGGTTGTCCGGGTGGGCCTTGACCTGCAACCGGTACTGCGGGTGGCCCCCATGTTGTTTGTTGCGGGGGTGGGCTTCCGGGATTCCAGGTGTGTTGCTGGGTAGGCACGTTGGCCGGGTACGGATATTGTTGAGGCGGCTGTCCTCCCACAGGCTGGCTCATACCCCCTGGCGCTGGTGTTGCTGGACTTGGGCCGGGAGGGTTAGTGTACCCGGAAGGTTGTGGTTGGGAGTGTTGCCCGTAGGTGTACGGATATACAGGGCCGCCACCCGACCCCTGGTGGTATCCGGGTGATGGATGGGCAGCCGAAGGTGGAGGCTGTCCTTGGGTGGAATGGGAAGGGCTGGCGGCGGGAGCACTCGGCTGGGGCTGGGGCTGGGGCTGGGGCTGGGGTTGGGGTTGACCAGAGTGAACGGACTGCCCCTGAGCTGCTTTTCCGGGAGCTGACGAGGCAGTTGCGGTTGTACCCGCTGATTCGTCATGTCGGTGCGATGTATCCGGCTTGGGTGTTTGGCGCCCAACACCATCAGATGTATCTGGCGCTGGTACCTCGCTTGATAACCGAGGGGAGTTTTCCGTTTCTGGTTCGGTTTCCGTCTTATCGTTTGGAACTGGTGAATCTGGCGTACCCTCTGTCTTTGTAGCTGCATCATCCTCGGATGGCTCGGGCTGAGGATCCTGAATCTGGGTATTAGTAACCTGGGGGTGGGCTGGAGGCGTCTCTTGTGTCCCCGAGGGAAGGATAACTGGTGGCGAATGTTGGTAAGATGCCCCTGGCCCCTGGGGATTTGTCTGAGCAGAGAGGCCCATCTGGGGCGGAGGGAGGGACGACTGTGCTGTAGGCCCTCCCGGCGTAGTGGCAGCTCCAGGTACCAGCGGGACATTCGCCACGTTCCCAGGAGGCCCAGTAATAGGTGCACCGGGTAACCAAGGTTGTTGTTGCTGTTGATTGGGATAGGGGGGCTGCCCAGCGAAAGGCTGTGGGTAGTAGCCGGGGACGGCGCCAAGGTTAGAGCGCTGGAAAGGCGGAGGAGGCGCTCCTGGCTGTGGCCCTACACCGGCTGCTGCAGGCATCCCAGGGTTTCCCATGTTTACACCAGCAGCGATCCCAGAGGGCCAAACGGGAGGCCCCTGACCCTGCGGTGCCGTGTACCCCACCCCTCCTGGCGTCGCGCTTATTCCCATCGGAGCGGGAGTGGTCCCTTGCGGGCCATAAACTTGGGGGCTAGGAGCTACGGTAGGCCCTGGCATGCCGGTAGTACTTGAAGGAGGCTGGCTCTGCACACCCGTCGTCGTCGTTGTCGGCTGAGGGTTAACCCCTCCCTGGCTGCCAGAGGATGCTTTCATCTGGGCAGCGGCAAACGACTTTTGCCTATGCAACGCAGCAGCTTGCGAAGCAGCAGTTTGGGCACTTGTGGCGGCCGCGTGAGCTGAGGTTGCGGCCGTCTTGATGGCACCGCCAAACCGGCTGGCCGTTTTCTTGCTCCATTTGACTGTGTCTTTGCTGAAGACCGAGTTAGCGAACCCCCCGAAGCTCGTGCTCGCCCCAGAATGCCTGGCAGGCTTAGATGCTGGTTGCTGCGGGGGTGCCGAGAAACTGTGTTGGGAACCCGCGATGGACGGTGTGGAAGGAATTGCCGATGGATGGGACGCTGGTGCCGTGCCGTGACCAGATGGAGTAGCGGGGATTGGAAAAGTGTTGGGCTTGCTTGGGAAAGCTGCCGGTGTATAGGATGGCGCGGCTGGCACGTGAGAAACTTGTTGGGGGGGTGGAGGAGGAGGACTTGTGGCTGCCGCCGCCCCAGTTAGAGACCCCTGAAGGCTGGGGGAGGGTGAGTGAGACTGGACGGTGGAGAACGTGGTTGAATGGGGCCGAGAGATTGGGTTCTCTGTTGTTGGCGACACCAAAGGCCCCGGAGGGGGTGTAGCAGTTGCTGGGAGAGGATAAGGCGGTGGTGTGGGATGAGATGCCGGTGTACCTTGTTGCAGATGGAGGCTGGCGGCCGGAGATGCAGGTGAGGGGGACGACTGATCCAGCGGCGCAACATGTTGGGGATTAGGACCGTTCAGTGATGGGTGCCACGGCCATTGGTGCGCCATGTTCGCAATGGGCCCCGGGGATGGCGAGGTTGAAGCTGGCTGTTGTGCTGACTGATGAGTGTGGCCAGAGTGCGAGCTGTTCGCTATAGAGCCCGGAGTACCGTCGGATAGGATGAGCCCTTCGTGGTCAGGCGGCGGAGGCTTTTCCACAACCATGAGACCCTCGCTATCCGCCAAGGTAAGAACCGGATCTGAAGGCGTATCTTGATCAGGGACTTGTTGAGGCTGGGCTTCGGGTGATTTGCTGGGAGGGTCCGAGGTTGAATCCGCAAGGGAGTCCGATTCAACAGCTTGAGTAACCTTAGAATCTTCAGCGAGACTGGGCTCTGGGTCTGGCACTGGCGTTGCTGGGGGGTCCTTGGCAACAGTATTCTGGTCATCGCTCTGCCCCGGGGGCTCTGATCCCTCCAACTCAGCAATAAAAGTCTGGACTGGCTGGAATACCTTAGGGGGTATGAACGGCGCCACGCCCCCCACGGGGAATGCTTGATAAGATGAGCTGCTGGGAGGACTTTCCATTTCGTAAAGAGTAGGAGGGGTTGCTTGACTGGGTGCTGCATAGGCTGGCCCTCCATGCCATTGTTGTGGAGGAGGCGACGCCGGAAATTGAGGAGGATAATAAGATCCGTATTGTTGTTGTAGAGGTGGGTGGGATTGGACGTTTGCAACGTACGGACTTGGAGCTGGAGTTGGCATTGAAAAATACCCAGATTGAGGATGAGTTGGTGGCGGGCTTTGGGGTTGCTGTGTCTGCGCAACCGGCGGCCCCTCGGAAGACATACCGGGGCCAGCTACCGGTTTCCGCTGCAACCGGAGCGGAGCTGGGGTTACGCCGTCAATGGTCATGGCAGCCATAGCGGGCGGAAGGTCGCCTGCTTGGTGAGGAGAAGGTGGCGGCTGGTAATTATGTTGTGAAACATGCTGAGGCTGTTGAGGGTGTTGAAAGCCATGTGAAGCTAAGGGATGGTGCCCGACCTGCTGCTGCTGCTGTTGCTGGCCAGATGGCCGGTAAGGGGTGTATTGCCGCGACTCGACCGGAGGGGCAACAGGAGGGGTCCCGGAGGATGGGGCGCCGTTGTACGCCATGATTATGGGCCGTCTTAGAGGACGGGTCTTACGTTTACTCGGTTACTGTCGCCCTTGAGGCGAATGCAAATGGCCAAAAACACGCTCCCCCGCGTGGAATTTGCGGCAGAGTTTCACGAGCAGGGTCAAGGCAGCCGCTCCGCGCTATTTAACAAGCACGCGTGGCTGTGGAACACGCATTGCGTCCGACGAATGGGGAGATCTGGTGTGTCTGGGGTTCGTCTGGTTCGAGACCCTTGTATTCAGCCGCTAACCCATAAACGTGTTCGTCTCGTCAGCCGCAGGAAGGTGGCCATGCAGTGCCTGCCGAGCCGAGGGAGGGTTTGTTGTTGGCATTCAACTCTTTGGTTGTTTGTTTGGATCGTTGACCCCCTTTTGTTGATCCGCCCCCTGAGGGTTTAGGAGTTGCAAAAATGAACTATCCACCAAGTTTTGTCCATGAATTCATTCGGCGGCTCGAATCAAGCTCTGCAGGAGGGTTTCGCCCGCCCGATCGCGACATTCCGAGTTACGACTTCCATGACGCGTCTGAGCGAGATCTGTTGGTGACCAACAGCCAACCTGAGAGTTTCCAACTTGGCACCGGGGCTTCCATTTTTACCAATAAGCTGTTACCAGCCATTACGTCTGCCCGCCATGAGTTTATTCTCGTCACCTGTTTTTGGGCACCGTCCAAAACATTAACGGCGCTCCACGACGCCCTCAGCAAGCTCGCAGAACACCGCCGGCTTCTCCTTGAAGGGGCACGATCACAGGGCTCGGCAGCGATTCCCCCGTTACAGGTTCGCATATGCCTGTCATCGCGGTCTCTGTTTCAGAAACTACTACACACACAATCGCCCAATGGCCATGTCTATCCACCCTCGTCATGGCAGAAGAAGCTCGGTTTGCCGGAGCCCGGCCTCCTCGAAGCGGGGGGTATTCAGCTTCAAGTCAAGAGTCTATTCTTCCTGCCATTTAGCGTTATGCATCCCAAGTTTGCCATCATTGATAGAGAACGGGCACTTGTGCCAAGCTGCAACGTCAGCTGGGAGCCTTGGCTAGAGGGTTGCGTGGAGATGGGGGGGGATGCAGTCCACGCGCTGTTCGCTTTCTACTCGCGGACGTGGGGAGAACCTCCAAGTTTCCAACCAGTCTCGGGCGAGCATGGCGATACGAGCAACGCAACTTTCGACAGCCGCGCAGCAAACCTCACCTTGATACCTAGCACCGCCCACCATCTCACAGAGTTCCAGTCTCGGGAACCGGTGCCAACACTCATCCTCCCCTCCTCACACCACCGCAACCCACACTTCCACCCCTTTCCCTGGCAGAGCTCGCCCACGCCACCCAACACCCCTCTCAACACAGCGCTGCTCCTCCTCTTCGAGCAAGCCCAACGGTCCATCTACATCCAAACCCCCAACATCACCTGCGAGGTTGTCATCACTGCCCTCCTCGGCGCCCTGGAGCGGGGTGTCAACGTCACTGTCGTGACAAACCGCAACATGATGGTGCTCGAGCAGCTTGTTACGGCGGGTACCACCACCGCTTGGAGTCTTCGGTCCTTTATCCGCCGCTTTGGCCAGCTCAAGGCCGCAGCGGTGGGCGGGGAGACTACCGGGCACGGGGAGGGCACTGCGGGACATGGTGATCTTGAAGCTGCGCGCTGGGTTGGTCATCTTCGGATCTCATACTTCAGGGCCAAAGTGCAGGCTGCCCAGGGCGAGGGGTCGGCTGAAGCTGAAGAGCCGGTGCACTCGCATTTGAAATTGACAGTTGTCGATTCCGAATACACAGTGCTTGGTTCGGGAAATCTTGACCGGGCCAGCCTTTTTACCAGTCAGGAGCTTGGCTTGATGTTTTATGGGCAGGAGTTTTGTGCAGGGGTGAAAGCTGGGGTTGATCGCGTCTTGGAGGGGAGGCTTGACTTGGTGTATGACTCGGATGATGTTGGGGGTGGTTGAATCCTGGGAGCGGTATGATATTGATAATCATCCATCTCTGGAGGTCGGTATCGACATGATAAACTTTACCTGGGCTCCATTGTCCTGGATGAAATCTCGTGCCTGGTTCCGCTGGTTATTGGTCGGGTTCTCCCGTTTAACAATGCTGCTTGTGCCTGGCTGCCCGTGTGGTCTTGTCTCAACAAAGAAAGGGGGTTCAGAAAAAGGGTAGCCATTACCTTTCGGGCGTATTATCGCCGCTATGATCTTTGTTCATTTTAGCTATTAATATCCCGTTGTCTTGGCCTTTACACATTATCTGGACCCCTAGCTCCCTTTGTCCGCTCTTGTTGATATTGCTTTTCCTGCCCTTGCCCCTTTCCTAGTTCTTACCCTATCTTCGGTAGTGTTGATGTTTTCTCGTTCTCGTTGCGGCTCATCCTCAAACTTGAGCTTCAACATTTATCCAGCCAAAAATGACTAACCAAGTCCCACACAATTCTTTACCCCGCACAGGGGACAGCCATCGGTTGTCTTCGTCCGGCGATCAGCTCGCCATTACACGGCTACTTGAGTCAGTGCACATATCCCCTCCGCCAGACTACGAAACCGCGATCAGTTACAGACAACGGCGAAACACCTTCCCAACCCATCATGCCATCTCCCTTCAAGATCCTCATCTTCAGCCGGACCGTGCTGTACCGGCACGCGTCGATCCCAGCCGGCATCCAAGGCCTGCAACGCCTCGCAGCGGCCTCGAGCACCGGAGAAAACCCGTTCTCGGCCGACGCAACGGAAGACCCGTCCGTGTTTACGCCAGCCTCGCTCGCCGCGTACCGCGTCATCGTCCTTCTGCAGTGTTCCGGCGACGTCCTCGACCGCGACAGCCAGCTCGATGCCCTCAAGGGATTTGTGCGGTCGGGCGGGGGTGTTGTGGCCATCCACTGTGCCAGCTACGCTATGGTCTCATCCGAGTGGTACGCCGGCCTCATCGGCGGCGTGTTCGAGAATCACCCGGAGCCCCAGCTCGGCCGGCTGAAGGTTGAGAACCGCGACCATCCCATCATGACGTGCCGGTGCTCCCAGGACGACGGCGGCAGCCGGTCTGCGGAAGGGTCGCAGGAGGCGCAGATGGAACTCACCTGGATGGACGAGTGGTACAACTTCAAGGCGCATCCCCGGACCACTTACGACGGGTTGAACGTGCTCTTGACAGTGGATGAGAAATCGTACGAGGGAGGGGTGCACGGAGAGGATCACCCCATCGCGTGGTGCCAGACGTTCGACGGGGGCCGCAGCTACTACACATCGCTTGGCCACTTTGATGAGGCATATGAGGACGAGTGGTTCATGGGTCAGCTGCTTGGGGGGATACTCTGGACTGCGGGTGTGGCTGGGAATTAATGAGGCGAGGTTAGAGGCCGGCTTGGTCCGATCTTTGAACCAAGGGAAGGAATAGGTTTGGCCTGGGGATACGGAATAGCTTCTCCCGCGAAAAATCAGCAGTAATAATGAATGCGAGGGGTGCTTTGGAATGAATGAAAGGGTGACATCTTTCTTGTGTAGTCGTCTTTGCATGTCCATGTATGGGAGGTATTCGGCACTAAGCAGACCTGAAACAAGAGACATCCCCTGCTTAAAATAAGCTCTCATCCTTCGCGTTGGGGAGAGGACGTTTGTCACCCAGCTGCCCAGACACCCCACCCCCTAAACCAAAAAAAGTCGAATCCCAGGTAAATATCGACCAAACCTTTTCGGCCTTCGGGGACGAAACGAAAGCCATGCTCAAGAAATTGTGTTTACACTGTTATTAATGCCTTGGCTGTATTTTAGATTTTTTCTTGTTTTGCTTTTGCTCTTTTCTTAATGGTTTCTCCTTACTTTTCTTGTCCTCGGTTTTCTTTACTCCATTCCTTTTTCGTTTTTCTATTCGCTTTCACTTTTACTCGTTTCCTTTTATCTGTTATTTGTTTGGGTTTTCCTTTGGTTTCACTTTCTTCTGCCTCCCTTCCCGAACCTTTTCCCTCCTTGCTTTTTCTGGGCAGAGTCAGCTTCAAAGTGCCAGGAGCCCTGTATGCCCAGTGAGCTAGGCTGGGATTCTGCGGGGAAGCGGAGAGGCCGTGCGGAAGCTAGATGCGCCCAGAGTCGGTGTCTTAGAATTCTTCTTCTTCTTTGGGACCCCGGATGGTGCTGGCCGGGGAAAGCGCGTGATTGCGGCGTTTCCCAAGAATCGGCACGCCTGGCCAGCATCCCGATTTCCGCGCCCATAACAAGCCGCATACCCTAAGAATGCAACGGCGTGCCGGAACTTGGCGTATCTCTTCCCGGTCTTCCGTCTGGTGACTCTGGTCTCGGCAGAGCCGCAGAGAACCGTCCAGCAGACGAATACTACAGTCGACTGTACCACTGACTACCCCTGTTCGTCCCCCCCATGTCTCCCCTTTCACCACCCCTGTCCTCGTCAACCGCCCCGCCGGCCACAGCCGCGCTCTTCCATTCACGGATATTCAGGAACGTGAGTTCCGCGATTTGGTCAGCGCAGGTCTAGCCCCACGTTAATGAAGGGCTGCCGACCGTAACCCGGTTCCACCACGCTGCTCTTGACCCAAACCTGGTTGGCGGAGATTGTGGCTTTTCCTGTGCAACCAAACTCTGAGGGCTCGTCCCGGTTCTCGGGCCCCTCTTTCTTCCCAACTACTACTCCACCCTGACCGTTGACGATGCACTGGGCCAAGGACCTCCTCCGGTGGCGTTACCGGGACGCTTTTCCCATAATGTGCGCTCGGTTGGCGCTTGGTATCTGGGGGGACGCCTTGGCCCTCCGTGCGGGTTATGCCGAGTAGGGAAGTTTATGTCGGGGATCGCACCTGGCGCTGGCGTTGCTCCGTCGGGTTCAGGCCAGGACATCCGGGTCCATGTTCCCGTTGATCCGTCTGTTCTGCGCAGGTTCCGCACTTTGACGCCCTTCGTCGCGTCTCTTCTTGGCCAGCAGTTGAACCATAAAGGGGAAGAGGGCTGCTCCTTTCGTCTTGTCCGTCTTCTTCTTCTCCAGCACCTCATCCGCCATTCAAGACAGCTTTGTTGCTTTGTCTGATAGTAGCTTCACACAATGGCCGCTAAGCTCTTCCTCGCTGCCGCTCTCGCGGCGACTGCCATGGCTGCCCCTGTCGTCGAGGAGCGCCAGAACTGCGCTTCCCTCTGGTACGGACATATTTGATTCAGTCGATGCATAGGTAGCTAACATGTTCAATAGGAGCCAGTGTGGTGGTAATGGATGGTCCGGCGCGACTTGCTGCGCTTCCGGGTCGACTTGCACCAAGCAGAATGACTGGTACTCCCAGTGCCTTCCGGGTGGCGCGGTGACGACTCCTGGAACCACCACCAAGCCGACTAGCACCAGCACCAGCACCAGCAGCCGCAGCAGCAGCACCTCCCAGGGCGGTGGTGTTTCTTCCTCCACCAGCAGCGCTCCGGTGGTCACCAACCCCCCTACCAGCGTCCCCGGCGGTGCCTCGTCGACGGCCAGCTACACTGGCAACCCCTTCTCCGGTGTGCAGATGTGGGCCAACGACTACTACAGGTCCGAGGTCCACACCCTCGCCATGCCTAGCATGACCGGTGCCATGGCCACCAAGGCTGCTAAGGTTGCCGAGGTCCCCAGCTACCAGTGGATGGACCGCAACGTCACTGTCGACACTTTGTTCTCTGGAACCCTGGCGCAGATTCGCGCTGCCAACAAGGCCGGTGCCAGCCCGCCGTATGCTGGGTAAGTGATCACGAGCTCTCTCCGGCCTCTTCCTTGCATTTCTAACCGGATGAAAAGTATCTTCGTGGTCTACGATCTCCCGGATCGTGACTGCGCCGCTGCCGCCTCCAACGGCGAGTGGTCGATCGCCAACGGCGGTGCCGCCAACTACAAGGCCTACATCAAGCGCATTCGTGAGCTGATCATCCAGTACTCGGATATCCGCATGCTCCTGGTCATCGAGCCCGATTCGCTTGCCAACATGGTCACCAACATGGGCGTTGCCAAGTGCGCCGGTGCTGCCTCGACCTACAAGGAGTTGACTATCCACGCCCTCAAGGAGCTGAACCTGCCCAACGTCGCCATGTACCTTGACGCCGGCCACGCCGGCTGGCTCGGCTGGCCCGCCAACATCCAGCCCGCTGCTGACCTGTTCGCCAACCTCTACAAGGATGCCGGCAAGCCCGCTGCCGTCCGTGGTCTGGCCACCAACGTTGCCAACTACAACGCCTGGAGTGTCTCCTCGGCCCCGGCCTACACCTCCCCCAACCCCAACTACGATGAGAAGCACTACGTCGAGGCCTTCAGCCCGCTCCTCACCGCCGCCGGTTTCCCCGCTCACTTCATCACCGACACTGGCCGCAGCGGCAAGCAGCCCACTGGTATGTTCCCTTAATCCTCCTGCACATGATGCATTGAAACAATATCTAACATCAAATCTACAGGCCAACTCGAGTGGGGCCACTGGTGCAACGCCGTCGGCACTGGCTTCGGCCAGCGCCCCTCGGCCAACACCGGCCACGACCTTCTCGACGCTTTCGTCTGGATCAAGCCCGGTGGTGAGTGCGACGGCACCAGCGACACCACCGCTGCCCGCTACGACCACAACTGCGGTTTGGCCGATGCCCTCAAGCCCGCCCCCGAGGCCGGCCAGTGGTTCCAGGCCTACTTCGAGCAGCTGCTCACCAACGCCAACCCCCCTTTCTAAGCGGGTGATGGCTAGGGGTGTCGTGTCTAATGTGTTGCCCCTGAGGAGGATTGTTTTATTCTTGTACATAGTTACCAACCGCTTCGGGGTGCTGAGGCGGGTTTGCTAGAGAAGTCTGTACATAAACGAGTGTGACGACTATCAAGAGTTTAGACTACATGAAGAACTTCATGATCATTACCCAGAGATATGGAAACACCCCCTCCCCAAACGCCCCTCTTTACCCCCTTCTGACCTCCCTCCCCAACCACTCGAGCACCTCCTGCACACTCCCCGCGCGCACCGCCCTAGGCGGACCACCCAACGGAAACACCTGCTCCAGCGGCCCATCCCCCAAGCGTTCCAGGCTCTCCTCCTCCTGCCGCCCAGGTTCCGCAGCATCATGGACCAGCACAGCATTCCACCCCGCCCCCAACGCCCCCGCGACATCCTTCGCATACTCATCGCCCACGTATATCTTCAGGCACGGCAGCACTGCGCCCGCCCCTGGACCAGACCTGGTAGTAGTAGTACCAGCACCAGTAGCAGTAGCAAGTTCGTTGGCCAAGCCCTCCGCGGCGTCAAAGATGCGGCGATCGGGCTTGGCGAAGCCGACGTCGTACGACATGGCGTGGAGGTCGATGTCGTAGCCACCTATGTGCTGTTGGTGGTGGTCGGGGTTCATGTTGGGGTTGGTGGAGGGGTCTGTGTGGGTGTCTGTGCCGAACCGCAGTGGGCGCACGCGCAGACCGAGAGCGGAGAGGATGGATGGGACGCGGTCGTCTGAGTTGGTGATGACGCCTATTATGGGTGGGATCCATTGAGAGGGGGGTGGTGGTGATGGTGGTTGTTTGAGCGATCGGAGGAGCGGGGCCACGCCGGGGGAGAGGGTGTATCCCTCGTCTGAGGCGAAGCGGTGCAGGAGTTTGGGGGCGAGATCTTTGGGTAGTTCTACACCGGCGCCCGCGAGGGGTTGGAAGGTTTTGGTAATCACCTGGTGGTGTATCAGTCACGGTCCTCACAGTGAAGGTAAGGTACTAGGGTTAATGCTGACCTTCGTCCACCACCTTGGGGCACCCATGCCGCTGGCCTTGCCATAGTTCGGATGGGCTTTAGACTCGGAAGAAAAGGCCTTCTTGAAAGAAGCCTGGACGTCTTCAGTGGTGAAACCGTCAAGCCCACATTGCCGTGCAACCATTGCGTATTGTTCGGCCACGGTTCTCTTTGGGTGAAATAGAGTCTCGAAGGCATCGAAGCATAGGAGTAGATTTCGCCGCGCCATTGTTTAGGTCGAGTGTGTTGGGGGGGGGGGGGGCAAAATGTGGCAGTTTCACTTTCGATGATCGGTGGGGGGTTGATAAAGTGAAGGTTTGTACGAATACATTTATCACTTCATTTGAATTGACCGCTCAAATTCTTAAACCCTAACCCGTAACCGTTTCACAAGCCCCTGTGCTCTTGCCTCCTCGCGCCGGAGATCACAACTCTGCTGGGCAGATATCAGTTCTCGATACAAAAAAGAAAGGTTGGAATTGCCTGGTACACATCCCCGAGTAAGGCTGTGTGAAAGAGGCCTGGAGTTGTAAGTAGTGGACACTCTATCAAACCAGATTGAGAAACCACACCTTGAAACGGACAACTGCTATAGACGAAAGAAAAGGCAGCCATGCCATTTGGTATCTGGGTACTAACAACGATACAAACAAAAAACAAACAAACGGAAACTAAAGAATGTAGGTGGGACTGTCGTCAAGCAGCCATGTCTCCCCGGGACGGTAAAGCAGAAAACAGACGTTCCAGCATGCAACAATTGGAAAAGGTATCCCCCCAAGCTAAGTCGGTGCCCCGGTCCTTTTTGCCCCCTTTCTCTAACCCCCTCCCCCCCAAACCCAACCGGCCGACCAAAACACCGCCACTCATCACAACCAACCCGGGTCACCTTAGGTCTTACCTCCAACGCCTACCCAGACATATCCACATCCCTATCCCCAGCACCCACCCCCCCGGCCGCCAAGGGCCCATCCCCACTATCATGCGTCGTCTGCGTCTGCGTCTGCGTCTGCGTCTGCGTCTGCGTCTGCGTCTGCTCACTCTTCTCCTTATACAGCGTGTCACACCACTGCTCGGCACTGACCACCGTCCTCGTCAGCACCTCCCCAACCTGCGCCATCATCTCCAGCGCCTCCTTCGCAAACAGCAGCGCCAGGTGCGCGCTGTCACGGGTGCGCGCGCCGGGGCCGGCGTCGGCGGCGGCCTCCTCGCCGCCGCGGCGCCCTTCCGTCTCGCGCATGTAGTGGAACTGGTAGCGGCCAGGGAGGCTCATGAGCTGGCTGTGGACGAGGTTGCGCGCGTTTTCGGGGAGGGCGCCGCCGGTGTATTTGGACACGGTTTGGACCGAGCGGTGGATCACGCGGAAAAGTTCGTCGCGGAGTTCGTTCATGCGCTGGAGGAGGCGGCTGCGGTCTTCGGCTGTGGCCGCGGGGGCGGGGTGGTGGGGGGCGGTGGGGTTGTTGTTCTGTTCGCCGTCGCCGCTGCCGCCGCCGCCGCTGCCGCCGCCGCCGCGGTCGGCTTGGGATGCGCGGTCGTACTCGTCGATGACGCCGCGGAGCTTGACGAGGATGTCTTGGAGGTACCCGTTGGTGTCCTTGACTACCCCGAGACAGTACTTTAGGCTCTTCATGCTCTCCTGCTTCATGGCGACCCCCAGCCCGGAGGTGGTGACGACGAACCGCTGGCCCCACTGTTGAGAAGAGCCTGGCGGCGGCGGTATCGTCTGGTCCTCGGCCGCTTCGGTGTACGCGGGCGATTTCTGGTCGTCATAGGCGGGGAGCGTGTCGACGGTGCTAACTGACATGCGGCGGTCCTCGCCATCGGCCCCCGAGTCGTGCGGGGAGGCGTGGGCAGTTTTCTTGCCCTTGTCGTGCCTGTCGGATCGGCGCCGCTTGCTGTTCCCGCGCTCGTCCGTCTCAATGTCCGTGGTCGAGCGCTGTTTCCGGCCCCGCATCGAAAAGAGCCACCTCATCCCACCCTCCACACCTGTCTTCCGGCCCACCGTTTCCACCGCCGGCTTGACCAGACTTTCGACGTACTCGGCGCCAGACTTAATGTGAGGCGAGTAATTCTTGCCGGTATTGTAGGCAGAAGCAGCGCCTTCGATCGTTGTGCCCAGCAGCGGATATGATGTCGTGATGAGCGACAGTAATGGCTCGGCGCCCCTGCTACCGTTGCGCCTGTGTGGCGAGGGACTCGAGGTCTTGTGGTCTCTGGACGTTCTGCGGGGCGAGGAGGGACACTCTGTTCGGGAGATGAAGGATTAGCATTTTGGAGTATCGAAACCAAATAATGTTGTAGCAACGCACCTGTTCTCATCTGGCCCAGTGCCTCGGCGGCAATCCTGACGTCGGGGTCATCCAGGCTTACGCTGCGGCTAGGGCCCAGGTCCGACGACATGCTCGGCGGTGACTCCACTGGGTCAAGGTAGCTGGGCTTGTAATATGTTGTGAAGGGGTTGAGGCTGGGCCAGTGGGTTGGCTGAGGGGCGGGATGGGTCGGTTCCGGTGGTTTCGGGAGCGGCGCATGGCCGTGGGCGCCAGTGACAGAAGAGAGCGGCGGTAAGGTGTGGGCTGAAGGGCCTGCGGATAGCTCTTGGGATGGCTGGATGGGAGGTAGTTCGGTGGTCAAGTTGGTCGGGAATGAAAGTGTGAGAGGCGGGAGTTGGAGCGACGCCGGGGCATTTCTCTGGGCCGAGTAGCCGTTCGCCGGCTTGGACTCGTCGGCATCATGGCTGGGAGGGAGCGGGCCTGTGTTTAATCTTGATGCATCTGCGGGCAATCCTGTTGAACCTGCAGTACCCGTCGTTTGCTGCATTGCGGCCCCATGCGGCCCCGAATCCGCTCTCGGTGGTGCAGGTTGCGTCAGTGGCGGGCGGTCGGCGGCCAGCATGTGACTGCGACCCTGCTCCTCCATCTTGCTGTTGTTGACCACAGACGGGAGAAACCAGCGGTGCCGGTGGTCGGGATCAATTTGACATTGACATCGAGGATTCGGCCAATCGCGAGTTCATTCGATTCGATATCCTTTCCAGTCGACTCGTCGCCCGCGGGCCTTGTTCCCTGTCCTTTCTCCTCGCTCGATCGGTCGTTCGGCGGCTTCGGTTGGCGATTCAACCCCGTGGTATTCAATTAAAAATTACGGGAGGCCACCCGGCATCTAACCCTTTGGCAATCGCTGGGCTCGTTCGTGGCGGCAGGCAATCTGTTTTTGGCCAGCCGGCGTGGGATGATCCAGTTTCGTCTGGGTTCGGTGTCGTTCGGTACCCTGACTTCGGATCAAAGTCCCCGAGAAGCAGGCAGAGGGGCAATGATATATATCAAATGTTACGGCGCAGCGCAGGGCCGGGCTAGGAGTTGCAATAGCCAATATTTAAGAATATAAGAACTGCATCGGGTGTGCAGACGTCAATTATTGTGCTGGGAAACGGGCATGGTTGCAAAACGAGGTTCTTGGGTCTTTTCAGGTGGGACAACGTCAGCTGAGCGGGATGACGGGGAGAGGCCCAGCAAGCAGCGGGATGAGATCAGATGCCAACGGCAAAATGCATCCAAAAAAACAGGGCCCCACCGTGTCTGGGTTTGGGGGTCTTCCACATGGTTGGATGGGGCGCAAACGGGGCGGGCACGGCGGGGAGCCACTAAGATGCCCTGTACTGCTGACGAAACTGTGCCCCGAGTGTCACATGTGAGGCCAAGGCAACTCGGACCTGGAACTTCCCTCGAGTCCCCCTCCCATCGTTTTCTTTCCAAAGAACCCCACAGGCCGAGGTATGGATGTCTGGGCCCTGGTTACCCGTATTTAGCGTGTCGATTGGGCTGCCCTCAAGCAAAGCTGGATGCACAAGAACCGGTACATGCATCGGCAGATTATGAAACTTGTACGAAGTGCGAAGAGTTCAACCTCTTCCGAGCGAGCATCTTCGGTTGTCTTGGCCGTTGGTTTGTCGTGGATGATCAATCACCAACGGCTGGCTGCCACAGCCACAATGCAGAGCCGAAACGCCCAGCAAGATGGAGCTCCATAATGGCCGGGCTTCTCGGGGAAGCCAACATCTCGATCCCGGGCAGTAAGGTAGCCATCTAAAATTACGAATACACGCACGCCATTTCATCCCATGTGAGCGATGGCAAACAACGCTTGTCTCATCCAGGGCATGCGGGGTAACTAAGGGATAAATAACCCCCGGACCACTTTTAGTCGCATTTGTGGCAAGGGCAAACAGCAAATGGTTCTAGGGTTACACGATTAACGGGGGATTGAGATGGGATACGCGCAAGCCATGCAACTAGGAGGATCATGATTCAATTGGAGTGCAGTGGGAGTCTCACTGTTCCCAACTCAATTCAATAAAAGAGGAACCCGACAAACCAGAGTACCTCTTGGTCAAGATACGGAATACTCGTGGCAATAACTCGCTTTCTCTATAACCTGGCAGAAACCACGAAATTCAAAGATAATCCAAGCTCACTGGAATTAATAGCCCTGGCGAGAACACCTGGGGCGCTTCGTCCCAACTCCCAACCTAAGACATGACTCCCGTCACATGAGTTCTAAACGTCATCGGCTTTAGTCTGATTATGCAAACTTCTCCGGCATCAGGGTTCCAAAGAAAGGTAGCTATGTATCCAATGGCATACTTGCACACGAGTACAAATTCATTACTAACCGCAATATTACCGTACTTACCTACCTAGGTACCTTACCTGTTCTCTGTGGGACGCTGCATTCGAGAGCCCTCCCTAAAACAGCCAATGTTCGTGGCCATAGAGATGATATAGATACCTATAGGTAGGTAACTAACGGCATAGTTCACACCAGCATAGCAGACGCCCACATTCGCTCAATTACAGCTCGACGGCCCTACCTACAACGTAACACAGCCAGTGCAGCCCCGATTAAGAAGAAGAAACTGCCCAATTTAGAGCGAGCCAAGCAGGATCTGGCCGTCTGCAACCTCGCCATATGTGCTGCCGTATGCACTCTGTCCGTTCAGGATTGGGCTGGTTCGGAGGTCCCAATGCTCTCCTTCAGACTTCGAGGGATAGGGCTCCATCCAATCAACGGGAGCCGCCCCCAACTTGTAATATGTCGTGTTATATAGATGCCCCGAGCCCCTTGCAACCCTAAGGCTCTGTGCGGTACAAGATGGGGCAAGGTAGAGATCCATCTAATGCGTAAATCGATATAAAGAAGAGAAAGACAAGCAACTCCGAGGTCCGCATATTCTCTCTGCACAACCAACAACTCAGGGTATCTCGTCTTGCATCACAGGCTCTACTCTTCTCATAGCCACCTCTCCTGATATGGCCCTCCCACCCGTCCGGCTCCTGCGCCCTAGCGCGCTCAAGCAGGGTGGGCGATAAATAAAAATATTCGATTGGTTAAAAATCAATATTCTTATTGATGACTAATCGAATATTTTCAATATTCGAAAATATTTTTGGGCCCGTGCTCCGTGACCCCGCTCATCAACATTCCCAGCAGCTCAAAGGTAACTTAGTAGTTGGGGGGAAAATGTCTTTCCTTTCTGAAGATTCTTTGGTCTCCAAGGACACATCGATCAGTGCAAGTCAAACTGCAAAAGACCACAGTCGACCGCCTCGAGCAGATGAGCCAACACACAAGGGCAAAAATCGGATGCTCTATTGCAAATATTGCCCTTCTTACGGCGCTCAGAACACCTCCAACTTCAAACAACACCTTTTCTCCAAACATGGCATTGTTCTCGGCGCCTCCCGAGCGGTTGATTCACTGAGCAGCCTTACATTGCAAAATATCTACAACCAGGCATCAATCACAAATGAAAACTCTGAGCTAGACACTCGAATTCTCAAGAAGGCTCTCAACAAAGAGGTCATCACCGAGGCAATCATCACTCTCATTGTGGTGCACAGCCTCCCCTTCCGACTCGTCGAAAGCTCAGAGTTCCATACCCTTTGCAGAACACTCAATCCAACGGCGTCAAACGAGATCATCTCTTCGCATTCTGGAATCAAAAGCCAAATCGAAAAGTCATGGCTCTCTCATAAAGACCTTGTGCGGAAAAGGCTTCAGTCATCTCTATCAACAATCCATATCTCTCTCGACGTCTGGACTTCTCCAAATAGGAAGCTGTTCCTTGGGATTTGTGCTCAATTTGTGGATCGCGAAACGGAGAGGCTTTCCAAGGCATTGATCGGACTTCCTTCGATTTCTTCACATCACGCCGACTCTCAATGCAAAGCTCTCTTTTCGGTTCTCAAAGATTATGGGATTTATCAAAAACTCGGCGCAATCATCGGCGATAATGCCTCCTCAAACGACAAGCTTTGTCGATTACTTGGCTCCATTCTTGAGGAGGGAGGGTCAACATGGGTGGCATCAGATAATCGGATTCGGTGCAATGGCCATGTTATCAACTTGGCAGTTCAAGCGTTTCTTGTCCAAGAACTGAAAGAAGGAATGGAGGAAGAGGATGAAGAAGAGGATCCCCTAGAGAAGAGAAAGATTTCCCTTCGAAACTTTGGCCCTCTTGGCAAGCTTCACAACATTGTCGTTCACACCCGTGGTTCCCCTAGTCGAACTCGGCAGTTTATGGAACTCGCCACTCGCAATATCCCCCTCGACAATAGCACCAGGTGGAATAGCTGGTACGAAATGCTCAAGGTCGCCATTGAGAAGGAGTCAGCTATTGACTCTTACTCAAAAATCTGGTACGATGATCTCCAGAACGACTTCTTATCCCCACAAGACTGGGAAACCCTTCGATCAGTCCTCTCATTCTTGAAGCCATTCTACCGCGCTACCAAGGAGACGGAAGGAGATCTTGCAACCATTGACCGAGTTCTTTTCACCATGGATATTCTGGTTCAGCATTTCAAGAAGAGTCTTGACACTTTCAAAGCGAACACTTTCTTCTCTCCTCGGGTTCAAAGGAGCTGGGCAGCCTTCGACAAATACTACCTGAAGACCGAGGACTCGCCATATTACGCAGCGGCCATTATTCTGCACCCTTCTCGGCGAATTGGGTATCTCAAACACAATTGGGATAAGAAATGGGTGCGACCGGCTGTCCAAGCTGTCAAAACATTATGGGATCACTTCAAGAACCAAGATTTCATCCCATCATTGGCTCCACCTTTTGAAGAAGCAACAGAAGATCTTGACGACGACTACGACATCTTCGCTCGGAATCTCGCGAACTTCCCACGGCCGCACAGCAAAGATGATCTCGAAGAATATACATCGGAACATGCAATCCCTATTGACAAGTCAGCATTGTCCTGGTGGTTGGATTCTCAGCAACGGAAACGTTGGCCAAGGCTCTCACAATTCGCGATCAATATTTTATCAATCCCAGCGATGAGCGTAGAGCCCGAGCGGGTGTTTTCTGGGGCTCGCCGTACGATATCTTGGGAAAGAATGCAACTGGGAGAAGGGACTATTGAGATACTCGAGTGTTTGAAGCATTGGAAGAGGTCAGGATTGATTGGGGAGTTTGCAGGGGTTGGAAATAGGGAGCCAATAGGTACACGGGTACCCGTGGATTTAAAGGTACACGGGTCCCGTGGCGATGACTAAGCCTGCTTCTGCGCAGGCTCGACAACCCACGCCTATCCCTAACCCTCAATAGAAAACCCCCTGAACAACGACTCCATCCTCCCCAAACCCACGACTCCATCACGCCTACCCCTTTGCACTTACTATCCCCACCTGGTCAGAGCTATTTTCTCCTTTTCCTCTCCTTTGCTTCAAGTTTGTTTGCACTTCTAGAGTCATTATCAGATAGTTGCAATACACTCCTCAGACCTTTAAACAACGCAACGTATTTTTATTCAAGTCACGATGAGTCTTCTTTCGGCTAAAGCAGCTACTTCGTTCTCTGACGATAGTCTCCCTCCGGAACGCGATTACGAATCGAGGGATGCCCTGTTCGCGTCAATCAATTCCTGGGCTGCGACTAAGGGCTACGCATTCATTACTGGGAGATCAACCAAGGAGAAGACTGGCAGACAGACGATTACATACATATGTGATCGATCCTGTCGTCCTCCTTCTGTGTCGAGAGAACGCCAACGGAGGACAACTTCCCGAGGAACAGGCTGCCAGTTTTCAGTCCTGGCCAAAGAATCTCTGGATAAGAGTACCTGGACCTTAAGGCATCGCCCCGACAAGCGGTTTTCCATACACAATCATGAACCAAGCCAGCATCCATCTGCTCATCCGACACACCGGCAACTATCCAAGGATGATGCTACCCAGCTCGCAAACCTTGTCAACTCTGGGATAGCCCCCAAGGATATCAGGACATACATACGGCAGAACGGCAATTCTATGGCAACCCAGCAGGACGTCTACAATCGCATTGCAGCGACAAAACGAGACATTTGCGAAGGCCAGAGTACTATCCATGCACTCGCCAATCAGCTAGACAGAGAAGGATTCTGGAGTCGAATGCAGTTTTCTCCAGATGGCCGGGTCACAGCTGTTCTATTCGCCCACCCAGACTCACTGGCGTACCTTCAAGCCTATCCGGATACCCTCTTGCTAGACTGCACATACAAGACCAACAAATACGGCATGCCGCTCCTTGACATGATCGGCGTCGATGCTTGCCAGCGATCCTTCTGCATTGCATTCGCATTCCTTCGTGGCGAGACCGAAGAGGATTACCTTTGGGCTCTGGACCGGCTGAGGTCGCTTTACGAGGTCTGCAATGCTCGACTTCCCTCTGTTGTCTTGACAGACAGGTGTATCGCATGTATGAACGCTGTTTCTACCTGCTTTCCATCTGCCGCTTCACTGCTGTGCTTATGGCATGCGAATAAAGCAGTTCTTCGTCACTGCCAGCCAGCCTTCACCAGCCAACACGAAGGATTTGAACCTTGGAAGGAATTCTACATGTTCTGGCATTCGATCATGAGATCGCCAGATGAGGAGGCATTCTACAAGCGTCTAGAAGAGTTTGAGAAGCAGTATCTTCCACACCATGTCGAAGAGGTCAAGTATATCAAGAACACTTGGCTCGATTTGTACAAGGAAAAGCTTGTTAAGGCTTGGGTTGACCAACACCCTCATTTCGGCAACGTGGTAACCTCACGTGTTGAAGGTATCCATGCACTGCTCAAAGGGTATCTCAAGCGATCTACATTGGATCTTTTTGAGGCCTGGAGGGCGATGAAGCATGCCTTACTCAACCAACTTGGGGAGCTGAAGTCCAACCAGGCCAAGCAGCAAATTCGGTTTCCAATTGAGCTCTCTGGATCACTATACAGTGGAGTACGTGGTTGGGTATCACACGAGGCCCTAAGGAAGGTCGACGAGCAGCGGAAACTCCTCACCCGGAAAGGCCCATCTCTGCCGCGAACCTGTTCAGGCTCTTTCTCTCTATCTATGGGACTACCCTGTGTCCATACATTGGAGGTTTTGCTTGACCAGAACTTGGTCCTTCGACTTGAGCATTTCTCCTCACGCTGGCATCTCAAACGCGATGGCGCTCCTCAGTTGCTACTCGAGCCTCGTCAGCGCATCGATCCTATTGCTGCCAATTCGACTATACCACAATCAAGCACCAGGCGAGAGCCTAGCGGGTTTGAGACAGTCGAGGCTGTAACACAGCCAAAGGCATTACCCACCTGCAGCAGATGCCATACATTAGGTCATATAATGACCTCAAAGGCATGTCCCCAGAGGCATGCAGAGCTATTGCAGCGGGCTTCAGCTCTACAACCGACCTCGCAAGCAACAACACCCACAATGCCATCAATCGAGGTTGTCACCGAAGATACACCACCGCCGCCTACACCACCGCCGCCTACACCACCGCCGCCTACACCACCGCCGCCTACACCACCGCCGCATCACACAGTACCAGCCTTGTCAAGTCCATCGCCAGCTTCCCTCAACTACTGGGACCCACAGGCAATCTATCAGAGATATGTCAAGGCAAGGGATACTTGGCACAGAGCCCAACCACGTGGAAGCATCAGAACCAACCAGCAATACCGGAAGGCAATGCGTTTGCCTCTACGATATAGCAAGGCAAGCTACGAGTGGTGCCTTGACTATAAGCAGATGACAAAGCACTGTACGACTTCAACAGGCTCAAGGGACTGGACGAAGGAGGAGATGATGGCCTACCTGGATTGGAGTAGAGCAGAAGAAGATAGGATTGAAGGTTTGGTAGCTCAAGAGAGGGAACACGAACCATTTGATATAGGGAGAAGAGGTGTTGGTGATCTCTGGAGGAGGATTGAGAGAGATATTGAGGAACAGCAGGCTTTGTATTCATAATAGGCTAGGCAAGTATAGGGCCTCGGCAAGCTCGTAGTCAAGAATCTCGTAAGACTTCTACCGGCTTCAATGTCGATTTATAGGCCAAAGACAATACATTATTGATTAGGATCTTTCGCGCCTTTCGGGAACTCGTCATGCCCGAAAAGGAGACGTAGAAGCAGGCTTAGTCATCGCCACGGGACCCGTGTACCTTTAAATCCACGGGTACCCGTGTACCAATTGGCTTCCTTGGAAATATTGACGATGACTAAGCAGGGTGAGATATTTTCCACATTTTGAATCAATATTCGATTGCTTAGTAATATTGATTTTGCCCAAAACGAATATTTTTTGCCCACCCTGCTCGTCGAGTGGTTATGACCGGACCTAGACGCGGACTTTGAACCCATTGGTGGCCTACAGGTGGCCAAGCCGCTGTATGAGGCCGTCCGAGGTCTGGTCGATCCGACCGGCCAAAGTTTTTGAAGTTGGATGTTGTGCGCAAGAACGCAACGGGATTTCGACAGGGGAAATATCGGCCGAGCTTTGTGGCCCCCCGAGTAGGTACCTAGGTATGTAATCTGCAGGTTGGCGCCGCGCCAAATTGTGCATGACTGCGCCAAATGTGCCATGATTTATGTCGCCAAATCCCACATCCAAGACATCATACAGTGACAAGCCCGCATACGGTGTCGCTAGCGCTAACAACTGTCTCGTAGGCGCCTATCACGAGCGTCAGTTATGGACGATCCGGGAATCTTAGCACGTCATGGCCGAAAGGGGGTATGTGTACAGACATGATACATCATAGTACATACCGTGCCACTCGAAGGGCGGGATGGCCAATGCCGTATCGTTTCCATCGTTGTTGAGTCCTTGAAGCCAGGGGGCTAGAATCTGCCACTGTCGGAACCCCCTTTCTTGCCTTCCACTATTTATGGCAGACAACTTAAGCGTCTGGGAAAGTCCTAACCTCAACATTTTACTTGCCCATCATGCCCGCCCAGATTATCATGTCCGAACAGTATCCCCACGGCAGGGATGTGACTAAGATGAGAGCGGCATATATCGCCTTTTCGTCCTTGAAGAACGTCTGTGGCTCGCCTTGTATGATTATTATGCTAGTCCTTTTAATTGCGACCAGGAGTGGCTAAACCTGGGAAGTTGAGGCGACGCCAAAGAAGTGAACAATAGTAGCGCCATTCATAGTGCTTGAGCAAAAAGAAAACATCTTCGTCGGGTTGGAAGCAAAGTCATCTTGCGCCAAGTGAGGCGATAGTAATGGGCATCGGTTCGTCCATGGGCCGGCGAGGCGGCTCCTCTCCTCAGGGGCGCCTCTCCAGAGTAATGCACCTCAGCGATCCTGCGTCAGATTGCGTCTACGGCCTAAGCCTACCATGGCACTAAGCTTTCACTGCCTTTCTCAAACTTCCTGAATATTCATGGTAGAAACTACACCAGTTTAAGCGCTAATCTTGCAGCTTCACAATACGCTTGGTACCCTCATCACACTATTTTCACCTGCAGGAACTACTTCGATAACCTCCACGTCACGATCACCTTCGGACGATATGCCGGCGGCAACAATGGCCCCAACCTCCCCACCTCCACAGGATACAAAAATCAGAGAGGCACAGCTGAAAACCCTACTCGCCTGTTCCCTTCACAGGCCTGAGCTCGTGACAAAGTTTCACGGCCCAAGGTTTAGGCAGCGCCTAGCCCTAGTCGATTCATGGGGCGTACGGGAAGGGGAGAGAGTTCTGGATATCGGCTGTGGGCAAGGGGAATCGTGCCTCGTTCTGGCACTCAAAGTCGGCGACAGCGGGCACGTCACGGCCATCGACCCGGCGCAGCCAGACTATGGCCACCCCTTCACCATGCGAGAGGCACACGAGCACATCCGCAAGTCGGTGCTAGGGCCTCGCATCTCCTACCTCCCCTTTGACGCGCCTTCTTATCTAGCAACACTAGATGCCCCCGCCGGCAACTTCATCGACTCGGCCGTCATGTGCCACAGCCTCTGGTATTTCCAAGCCGAGGACGTCGCCCGCTCGCTCTTCACCACGCTGGCAGAGGCCAAGATCAAGCGCATCTACCTGGCGGAATGGTCGTACCAGCCCTCCAGCGACACCCAACTCCCCCACATCTTGGCCGCGAAGGCCCAGGCCTTGCTGTACCGCTACAACACCCCCAGCGAGCCCGGACTTCAGGAGCAGAACGTCCGCGCCGGCGTGGACCAGCGCATCATCCTGTCGGCGGCGCGGGAGGCCGGGTACACACAGGAGAGGCACTGGGTCGAGCATCAGGCGGAGGATATGTTGGAGGGGCAGTTTGAGGTGGATTATGTGTTGGGGCCGCGGTTTGAGCAGCGGGTGGTGGATGCGGGGCTGAGCGAGGATCGTCGGGCGGAAATTGATAAGACTGTTCAGCAGCTCCGGGCTGAGGTGGAACGGGTCAGGGCTGGGGGGAAAGCGGTAGTGGGCGCGATGGATGTGTGGTGCGCAGTGCTTGAGTTATAGCGTCAAATAGGTCCGAGGAGAGGGGGTCTTTTGGCTGCAGTGTTCCGAACTCCCGGCGCCTTTTTCTCTTTCTCTATTTGATGACCTGACGGCACTGCAAAACGGCGTCATGTGAATAAAACGCTGTGGATGTTGCAACCCATTCTCTGCATCACATCCTGCCAGTTACACGACGGTGAACCAGCATCCAGCAGCTTCCAACATTCCTCGACTGTGGATTTCAAGAGAGGGACTGCCGCTGATAGGGCATCGGCCGAGGCCACGGCGGATAGCACCCCCTCGAACACGCTGCGCTGCGCTTCAGAAGCGAGGCTAGCTGATACGCAAAAGGCCCACGAGAGGCGTTTGATGCTGTGGCTGTTGGGGTCGAGCTTCAACCATAGTGGGACGGCCTTCTCGAGTGTCTCCTTGATTTCGGGGACTGCGGGCTGGTAACCTGATGTGAGGGCGTGGGCATGGATGGCGATGGCGTGCGCAAAGATATGCGTTTGGATAGGGCCGTCATGCCTGTTCCTAGGACAATAAGTGTGAGCTCAACCGTGTTTCTCCGATAATGCTATTCGGGTCGGGGAATGAATATCGCTTACTGGAGCTGTTGATTAAGTGTGGCTAGAATTGAATCCGTCTTTCCTATGAGCTCTCGCATGCTGAGTCGATTCTTGGCCTCCTGCTCCCGTTTCCACAGCGAGACCTCGATAGTATCCATGAGGGCGTCGAGGACCCATCCCTCAAGGCCAACAATATCGACGAAGGATTTGGCGAATGGAGAATCTGAGGCGAGGAGCTGCCGATACAGGGTTGCGCCTCGGGGAATAGTCTGCCTCGTGGAACAGTGCAGAACGTGAATCCATATGAGGACACAAGTGAAGAATTCTACAGCTTTGCGCTCCATGGGTGAGGCTCCTGGAAGGATCGTATGGTCTGAGTCAATGAAGGATCCATGGTCATGATATTGTATCAAGTCGAGTGATGCCGAATCTAGATACGACAGGGCACTGTCGTGATTCTCCTCGAGGGACTGGACGGGGACAGAATAAGAACTCGTAAGCTTGGGTACTGTTGATTTTATTCATTCATATAATACACGCACCTCTAATGCGGCGAGCTGAACACTGCTGACTATCTTCTCCCCTAGCATAAAGTCGCGCTGCGCCAGCGACTGATCGCCCCTGCTTCCATCGACACTCGCCTCCAGTAGGAGTGCATGGGCCTTGGCCGCCAACTGTTTGAACCGGTCATATTCACGGAAGAGCTCCGTCCTCCGCGGGCCGTCATGTGAGGGCGCCTTGAGGAAATCGAAGTAGGCGCTTATGCACAGCGAGGCGTACCGAAATGAGGACGAGCGCTTGAAGCTACACATGAGCCATGCTCGAACCCCCACAGTCGGTGCCCCGTAAGAAGGATGTTGCCTTGGGAAGTCCCGTTCTAGGTACTGCATCGTAAGCTCGATCTCTCTCTCCTCGGAAGGTGGGAGCCGGTTGTTGGCAGGGAAATCTAGGACAGATTCCGCGCCGGTAGGCAAAGCGGAGGCCGGCGGCGTTAGGCCTACATCCTGGAGAGTATGTCTGGGAGGCCGTAAGGTATCAATGGAAGAATTGTCGCCGAAAGGTGTTAGGCCTGGGATGCTGTCCAAGCCTGGCACCCAAGATTCCGGCAAGAACGCGAAGCTCGGGTCATCTAGATGCGCCGGAGAGCTCGAAGGAAAGGGGAAGCTGCTGTTATCAACAGTAGGCGGCGAGAAGGAGAATGACACCAAGTCGGGTGGTGGAGAGGCAAAGGCCGTGGAGGGAAGGAGGCAGTAGATGCTATCGCCGGATGTCGTGTCGGTGGCGTTCGACGACGAACTCCGGCGCGTCTGGTTGCACCGCCGGAGCTGAAGGCGTTCCGCCTCCTCCTTCTCCTTGTCACCGCGGTCTTTCCAGGCTGGCCTTGGGCCGTACCCATGGCAGGCCACTCCTCTCGACTCGCAATTGGAACATGGCGGCCCATTCTCGGGGCATTTCTTGCGCCGGAGACGGCAGGTCCAGCATCCCGACTTGCTGCGCTGGTTGACCATTTGCACGCGGACGAACGAAACAATGGGGCTCTGGTGCCACCTGGTGCCTTGGAATAGTAGCTGTCGCGATGGATGAGGTTTGGATCTTGAAAGCTGAACCTTGGGACCTCTGCCATGGACCGGGACAGCCCCCTCTGTTTACGGTACATGGGTCTACTGGCGGCCGGGTTTGGGGGGTCACGGTTATGAATCATTTTTACGCCGGCGAGATCGCTCACAGGTACAAAATACATCGTTATCATTTATAGAGTCCATGTGCGCGAGGGGTAAAGCCATGGAGCGGGGTGAAGGCATGCATCATGCCATATTTGAGGAAAAGAGAAGCAAATCCGCAAGCAGCCATGACGATCGATCCATCGATCTACAGATTGCTCTGGCCCCTCTCATGCAAGACAGTTGTAATGCGAGCGGGGATGATATTGTGGCTGGCTGAACACCCGCCTCTGCCCAATAGTAGCCATCCGCTTGCCTGAGGTGGGCAGTCCCGGAATTAAACCTTGGGTTGTCCCGCCGTGGTGGTGACGGTGACCTGGCAGGGGCATGTAACAACTGGCAGAGATCCGATCATCAAGCCGAACTACTTGTACATGGACCGTAATATTTATGCACACCAGAGAGAAAGGATACAGGACTTACCAGTTGTAGCTGTGATGATATGTACATGCAGCCTCAGGAGGTGCGCCCATATCAGAGCGAGGCTTGCGAGAGGAGAAGAACGTAAATCAATTGTGGCCTTCTCTAATGCTCGGGGCAATTTCCAAACGTTTAAAACTCCAAGTTCAAACCCTTAATATATGCCCTTGGGGTGGCGTGGGGCGTGGGGGGTGTTGTTCACTGACGATAGTGACCAAAAGTCGGCTAGTTCACCGACCTCACTGTCCAGTTTCACCCTGACTCCAGCGGGAATGGAGGAAAACAAGTGGGATGTGGTATCTACTGCAAGCTATAGTGGCAGGCCAATCATGAAAGTTGGAGGTGCATAAAAGTAACCCGGTTTGTTGCGAGCTGCATGCGCAAGGTACCTCGGGAGTGCATACGATACTGCACCATATCTCGGCACATTAGTACCTGGATGGATGGACGACGCGGGCTTTTCCGAAACCTCTATGACTGGGGTTGGAAAATGCATGGCTAGAGTCACGCAACTTATTGCTCACCCGCCATAACCGCTGTATCTATAATGACGAAACTGGGCGATCGTATGACGTTGTGATATTGTCCCATACCGTGGGTGTGCGCCTAGGCAAAGTCCACTCTGTGAGCGACTCTTAATCCTTTATATCTCTACGATAGTGCTGACCCCCCCCCCCCCCCCCCTGATCATCCAAGCCAACGTCCACGGCCTCCTCCACAACCAGGGTGCTTACTTTAGATGGATCAGCTTCCTCGCGGCCGTGGGGGGCTTCCACTGATACTTTCGAAGCACGTGGGCTGGGTGCCACCTTTTGATGGCTCGGCCCACAGACAAGTCGCGAATCGACGTTGTCACGAGTGAGAGAGATCGTATTTTGGGTGAGGTGGATGATTATATCGTTGATGAAAAAACAGCTTTCTGCACTTACTTTTGACGAAGTGAAGGGCTGGTTATAATACCATGACCATGAATCATGGTGCGAATCTAAACCAAGCGAGACCAAGCTGCCAGATGGACATGCGCAAGCGCGGGTGCAGGCGTGGGCACAACTCCCGTAGCAGGCGCAGGCGCGGGCACAGGTGTTGGCGCAGTTTCAAGTAAAACTACCAGAGAAGCTGCGGGCGAAGGTACCATACCAGGCGCAGGCGCAGCTCACTCTGTCAGAGACTTGTTCTTTCAAGTTAGGCGGACTTAGCGACCAGTGTACTCTACGTTCCTCAGACTTGGTGTACTGTACATGTACAATGATACCTACCCATAGCTTCACAGACAACCCGACAATCACAAGCGGCAAAGTCCTAAGCGCCGCGCTTCCAGGTTGAGCGATCACGTCAACGGCCTCACAGCGCCAGAGGCGCAAAGAAGATTGCGACTGATCCCCGCTTGAGCTATATAGTAAGTCGGCAACATGCGCCAGTGAGTACACAGAGCACTTGTGCCTCCCAGAGTTGACAAACCGCTCCTCCATCTTACCCAAACCTTCCAGAACATTTACCAGGAAGCACCGCAGTCATTCGCCCATCATGAAGTTTGCCGTCCTCATCGCCCTTGCCATAGGCGCACTCGCTGCCCCTGCGTCCCAGGTCAGTGCATGGTTGACCCGAGAAGTATTCTGATGTTCCCTAATCCAGTGCTAGCCCGCCAAACGCCACGGTGACCACGTCGAGGACTACGTGATTGAAGTTGGGAAGCGCGCTGACAACGTCGAGGATTATGTGATCGAGGTTGGAAAGCGTGGCGACAATGTTGAGGACTACGTGATCGAGGTCGGCAAGAGAGCCGACAACGTCGAGGACTATGTCATTGAGGTCGGCAAGCGCGGCGACAATGTCGAGGACTATGTCATCGAGGTTGGGAAGCGTGGTGATAACGTCGAGGACTACGTTATCGAGGTTGGCAAGCGCGGCGACAATGTTGAGGACTACGTGATCGAGGTTGGCAAGCGCGGTGACAAGGTCGAGGACTATGTCATCGAAGTCGGGAAGCGTGCTGATGGTGTCGAGGACTACGTGATAGAAGTCGATGCTTGAGTGGGCGACTCCCAAAGACGCTCTCTGCCACAGCACAGTACAGGAAGGAATGTGGTTCCTAGCACTGGGAGGAAAGCCGGGGGGGGATGTGTGGGGGATTCGGATGCATCATGATTGGGTGTCTCCCATCCGGGAGGTCATCCCCAAGGACCAGGTGCCTTTCATTCCACGTTTGGAATTCAGTCAATCGGGAATCAGCTAGGAATCAAATCTGTAAAGTCAAAGATCCGCGACCTGGCCCTGTTTGCTGCACAGGTCTCGATTTGTTGCTTGATCGAAGTCCAATCCCTGGTCGTTACCCTGGTAGCATAATAGGTAGGTATCTACTCGTCAAGGGGGGAATGGGGGTATTTGTGAGACTAGATGGATATTGACTGCTTATTTCCAGCAACGAGGTTCCATCAACTCCACAGTGTTCTTGCACGAAAAATATTAGAGGGAGCGAAGGCTGAGTACAGGCAAAGAATAGTTTCTTGATGATCTTTCGGTGCATCATGTTATGTGTAATTAGCTGGGACACTAGAAGGGAATGAGCTTATTTAAGGGGTACTGATGATGCGACGCAGTTTGAGGCTAGACCTGAAGCCGCAGAACTGGCACGGCAGTGTATCAAATTCGCATAGCTAGAACAATTACTCTGGTTTGCTAAGCTACCTAATTAGTGAATTCCTTCAGATGCTTTCAGCTGATTCTCTTCGGCCCAGCGCGAGATCACGTCAAAGTCGCGGCACGTATGTTCATACCCCCAGCCCGAGCTTCCCTTATCGTTTGGAGGCGCTGGGAGCCATTCCAGAGTTGTATCTCCAAAACACATGATGGTCTGCCGGATGTAATCGAAGCAGTGCATCAGATGCGCCGGACTGACCTGGTCAACGTTCCCCTCTAGCGCACTGTAATAGCCCTCCCTAATCATGTACTGCGCTTATTGTCAGCGTTCACCGTACACCGTATAATGGGACTCGGGTGAGATTGTGTGACTGACAATGCAATGTAGTTGGTGGAACACGGATACCATCGCCTTTTGCTCGACAAGAGACTGGTTTAGGCCCGGCTGGTCTGGAAGGGCCGTGTCATTCTTAATGATGACGAATCCGCGACCGTCTGAACGATAGTGGCGAGTTAGCATTAGCAGGAACAGGGTGTTGGCCGTTGGGAGCCGTACTGGGCATCAGAGCGTTCCAGGCTGTTTCAGATTCATTGTTGAGAGGTCGCCCGTACAATGTCTGGAATTCGAATAGCGATTCACGCATCACTTCCATGGGAAATTTTATTAACAACAGAGGTTATTTCAAGATTGATCTTGTCATTTACTCACCCTGTGGAGGCAGCCAAGCTGGCCGTGGTGTAGGCCTCATCCCATGCCATTGTGATAAAAGGGCAATGAACACGGCCACATTGATCAAGGAGAGAACTCCGGCTACGCAGTAGTGTACCGAACCATGCCAAATTTTGGGGCGCCGAGTCTGTGATGTGTGCTTGGTCCCTAAAATGTGATTTACCAGGCTTTGCTTTTCCTCATTGTCCAGCGCCAATGTCTCCGTCGAAGAGCGGGAAGATATGTCGCGGTCCTCGGGGAGGGGGGAGTACTTCGATGATGTTGGGGGCATGTCGTTGAGTGCATGTGCTTAATGAGAGGTTTGGTGGATGCCACACTGCGAAGACGGGAGTAAACGGCATTACCACACCCCAAAAGAAGATAAAACAGGATGTTGTGAGGTACCGGTTATTCCAGGCTACACCGAAGCAAGCTTTTTGGCGCGGCGTCAATCACAACACCTCTCTCACCACCC
Organism: Chaetomium tenue; assembly: GCF_020726465.1. Taxonomy (NCBI): domain Eukaryota; kingdom Fungi; phylum Ascomycota; class Sordariomycetes; order Sordariales; family Chaetomiaceae; genus Chaetomium; species Chaetomium tenue. The sequence continues at coordinate 4,256,567 of NW_027117334.1, read as the reverse complement.
CTTAACGGCAGCGCGCCAGCGCCTAAGGTCGCCTAATGGCGCCTACCATTACCTGATTTGCTTGGTGACGCAACGTTAAGCACGCAAACACACGCGCAGGAAACGAGTCGGCTTGTTAACGACGAGCGGTCTTTACTTGGTGCTCAATCCAGGGGTAGAATGTGCCCGCCGCGCCCCCTAAGCGCTCCGAGCTTTCTCCCATCCGCACGTGCCATGATCCAAGCTGCTTTCCACTGCGGCTCACATTTACGCCTGAGAATGCAATTGTGCATTCTGTTATGGCCTTGCATAATGAAGACTAGGTTTGCGTGTTGCGTGGTGTGGGCGTTTTGTGTTTTGACTGGTTGCCTATCGGTGGCCGCCGCAGGACGGACTGAGCCTTGCGCACAGGTCCAAGCGGCCTATTCAGTATTGAAAGGTCACCAAGGTGAGATATGGCCCAGTTTCCGGTTTCTTCATCCATATGTCTGATGATGTGACAATACCTTCAGGAGAAAATGCCAGGTCGAGCGGCATCCCGGGACAGGTCGCCTATGACTGTCTCCGCTCCATGCCGTTCCACTCAAAGCTGGCGGTGGAGTTCCTCGACGAATATGTCAAGTATTTGCAGTTTCATGCTACCATAGATGTTCTAAAGGGTAGTAATCTTTTCTTGCAACAAAAAGCGAGTGGGGTCATTGACGTTGCCAGAACCACCGAGTGGTTATATCTCGACCTCGGTCGACGTGCTCCGAGGCATGAAGCGAATCAGAGGCAAAGCGGTCAAGGGTTTTTACACCAGCCATTATGACTTTGACTATGATCTGCGGTATCTCATATCTCGAGCTAACGACGGCCACCTGGGCCTGGAGTTGTGTTCCTTATCCGTCATGCACTTCGAGCACGGCGTCCCTTTGGTGTCGTTATCTAGGGACGGGTTAGAACTGCCACAAATCTATGCTTACGGTAGGTAACCCACTCCAGCGTCGATTGAGTGAAATTAACCTAAACGCTGTGCAGCTGATGCTAAAGCTATGGTGTATGGCACCGATATGTCGCCCGTCATTTACATCAATGGACAAGATCCGACCTACTTTTTGCAGGCCAACATTGGCGCAACTGTTGGGTTGCAAGACCCTGATGCAAGGTACCTATAATGCTATACACGCCCCATTATAAGAATTTGGGTAGAGTGCTGACCTGAAGCTTCGGCCTGAAGGTACAACAGTCTTTTCCCTTCCCCTAACGCAGGGTTTGAAGGAAGATACGGCGGTGGATATTGGACCAACCATCTGGGGCTATGGCCTGGCCCTCGGCACACGCTTGAGTTTGCAAACGGCACTCAATTGGTGATTGAGACTACAGCTTCTCTGTCAATGGAAAATTTCGATGACGTTGTCGACGGCGAGTCGCTCTTCAGGGCGGCGTGCTTGCCTGAAAGGTCCAACGGCGAGGACGAGAGCAAGTCTCACGTCGTTCGAGACCATCCGTTTGAAAGCGACATCCCACCAACTGGACCACCGCGCTATCCATTACCACTCATCCAACATGAAGGTGATCTTGTGAGAGGGTACTATCTGGACGGCGATGAGCATCAAGATGTCGCCGTCCTACAGCTCCCCACCTTCAAATTAGACGACTGGGTCGCCAAGGGTCTGTCCGTTACAGCAAATACATTCCTAGACAGAGCTCATGCCGATGGGAAGACACGCTTGATCATCGACATGTCAGGCAACGGGGGAGGCAATGTCAACGTCGGTTTCAACTTTTTTCAAATCCTCTTCCCTCATGCAGGTCTCGAGACGCGAACACGTTTCCGTCGAACCAAGTTGATTCGCCTAATGGGCAAGGTGTTTTCTTCCATGCAGGGGAGGGCGAGGTACCAAGACAGGTTCCCTCTTGATCTTCCTCTTGCCGCCCATCTCGCCGTGTCACCAGATCAGCGACACGCCTTTGCGTCGTGGGAAGATCTATACGGCTCTACTGGTACGGTATCGGAAATGTATGCCACGTTCAACTTAACTTCTGCATCCACTGAAGACAATCCAATCGAAGGCTTTGGACCAGTTCCAAAGTCGCACACCTTTCAACTCTTTGGTGCTGACAGCATCGTCATTGTTAGTCATGTACGCCGTGTACAAGAGAAAGCGAAGCATCAGCTGACCATCACCAGATGACGGACGGACACTGCGCATCAACATGCGTGCTCCTAGCAAGTTTATTGGTCGGGCAAGGTGTTCGCAGCATTGTCTTTGGAGGAAGACCACGACACGCCCCCATGCAGCTCCTTGGGGGTGTCAAGGGAGGCCAGTACTGGTCTCTGAGGACAGCCAGCCGGTACATCCAGGAGGCGTATGACATAGCACTTCACGCCCCTGATGCCGATCCAATTCTCAGCACAACGGAGATGGCGCGGTTCCGAGAGATTGCTCCTCTCCCTCTGGAAGAGTTCCCACTCAGATTTGACAAGTATGGCAGTAGCGGGGTCAATTTCAGGAACGCGTATGGCGAGAGCGATGGGGAGACGCCACTGCAGTTTGTCTACGAGGCGGCGGATTGTCGATTGTTCTTCACCGCGGAAAATGTGCTGCGGCCAGAGACGACGTGGCGATCAGCAGCTAGGGCAATGTTTGGGAATGGGTCCTGCGTGTCCGGCTCCCCAAGAGGTTCATGAAGGATGGAATACAGTAATGTACCTTTACCCATTCTGGCTCCAGCCACGAGTGTCCCAACCTCTCCCAGAGGTTTATCCCTTGAGCAACCTTGAGTGACATGAAGCATCGTCATAGTATGTGGACAACCTCTCTCCTGGTCATGGACCGTGTTGCCTGGTCTGCTCTCTGCTGGCTTCTTCCACTGGACAACACTTCCACTGATGACTGGACAACACAAACTGCGATTAAAAACGTCGCGGGGGATCATTATGCCGATACAGATTAGAATACACTATAAACTTGCCGTTACATGTCTCAAAACGGCTCCCACGATCTCTCCGAAAGCGCAAGAAGAACGTGGTATTAAGAGTGTAACTACTTCGACATTGGTTTTGCGGGAAAGCCGGAGGGCGCCCAAGTTACCCAGATTCTGAAAACCAGTGCCCTATCATGACTGCCTCGACGTCAGTCTCTTCACGGGTGCTTTGAGTCGACCAACCGATTCCCGTCAGCCCACGATCGAATAGCATCAAAGTCCTTGCACACATGCACCGCCCCCGTGCCATCAGTGCCCAGCGCATCTGTGTTGGGGTCCTGCCCCTCCAGAGCCGTGTCTCCGCAGCAGAGGAGAGACTGGCGCAAATATCTGAAGCAATGGTCGACGTGGTTATGGCGATGAGTACTTCCTTGGTTTCCATCTTGGTGAGAATTGTTGCCATGATCGTGATTGTGATCATGCTTCCCGGATTCCCGGCGACGGTGCCCCGCGGTAATGCTCATCTCGGTATACATGTCCATAATTGTATACTAGACATGAGTCAATGTGAGAAGATGAAAGCCATTTTGACCACGCGAAGGACGTGACTTGGTCACGTACCAGGCAATGTAATTGATGGAAGACAGCCATTGAGTACGCGTTCTGCCCTCGGAAGAGGATGGGGTCGGGCAAATTGTAGCTGTTGGTGTTGTTCACGGCGATAAATCCATTTCCTCCTGCAGAAGGGGTGGTCAGAAGCTATCACAAAAGCAAGAAGGGAAGGCCGTACGAGGAACATATGATAACCAATTATCCCGGGTCGCGTTCCTCGACTTTTCAGTCTTGTGATCCCAGGTGGCTGTTGAGTCTTTCCGGAAAAGGACCTGGCGAACGGGGACTGGTAACATCCGTAAGCATCACGGGTTACAAACAGGCATATGTTGTTGCTGAACCTACAATCCGGCACCAGCTTATTCAGTTCGCCCAGCAACTGTGGTGGTTCGTCACGGGAAGAAAAATGGACGAAAATGGTTTCAAAAACGATCAGCTCGATGGTTGCAACGGCGATGGCTATCACCATAAGGACGATTCGCAAGAAGCTCCAGTTGCATGTTCGGTTTGTTCTCTTCTTCAAACGAGGGTCGTGCTCGATGAGCGACTCGGAAGATTCCTCGAAGGACTCATCCTTGGAGAACTTGAAAGGGTAGGGCATTTCAGGCGTGGATTAGGGATCGTTCATACGAATCAGGCGGGCTCAAGCCGGGAGTTGACTCAGTAAGTATGTACAGTACTGGAATCTCAAGGGAGGGCCTGAATCATCTAATGGGATTGACGAGACATGGGCAGAATGTAGCCGGCCAGATGGGGTGACAAGCTTAGGCGCGTCTTTGGCGCAAGAGGCTTGTTGCGCTCCGGCGCCAACCAACCACCAACCACACAACAAGGTCTTTGGCGCATTCCCCGCATGTGGAGGCGAGTCGCAATGGCGAATTATTGTTTGGGGCGCTTCGCTTCACCGGCTGGCTCCGAGCCCCCGGCAAATGCACTCAGCAGCAGACTGGACGCCAGGGCGTTCGTGCTCTCGCCCACAGTTCGCCGCAACATGCCTAAGCCATCCTTGCAGGTGTGTTACCCGTATGATTTGCAATCGCCTTTCTGGGAGAGCTGTGTCCGTTCCTAGGGCACTGGACCTGGCTTGATGATGATATTGATTCTGAAAAGCCTCTGGGCGTCATGGATCAAAGGGCGCCGCCCAGGTTACAATCCCGTCGCGGAGCCGGCGCCAGAGGAGCAAGGTAGCAACGAGAAGCAGTGAGTCCTGCTTTTGGGTATCAGTCACTTATGATCCTAATCCAGGGGCAGCTCAAAACGTCAACAAGCCGGGACATTTGTTCTCTTATTTGTAGCCGTGCTTTGCATTCTACTCTTTGCCACCGAATCCATCCTCAGACTGAATCCGTCGCCTGTCCCGAGATGTACAAAACCCCATGTACGCCGGGAATGGCGTGCCTTGACCACCGAAGAGAAAAAGGAGTTCATTAGGGCGGTCAATGTGCTCGCCGAGATCCCTTCGCGGTGGACTGGGAATGGCACCATATACGACGATTTTGCCATTCTGCACGGCTCAGTTGGATCACTGTGTACGAGAAATAACCGTGTCAGGCTGGGAATCCCTGTGCTAATGGAGACCGGAGTATAGCTCACCGTTCAGCGTCGTTCCTCCCGTGGCATCGATACACACTAATCTTGTACGAGAATGCTCTGCGCGAGTACGCTGGGTTTACGGGCCGCATCCCGTACGTTTCCCTCAATCTGCCGCGCTCGATTGGGAACTAACACGGCACAGGTACTGGGACTGGTCCTTGGACTGGATGAATATGGCAAACTCATCAATATGGGATAGCGTGGAAGGATTCGGAGGGGATGGGCATCCGGCAGGTCCGGAGACTGTGGGAGAAGGACGCTGCGTCACCGAGGGGCCTTTCGCCCACCTTCGCCCGATCATATACAACCACACATTCGCCACACACTGCCTGTCTCGTGGTTTCCATGATGGGAACACAAAGGGTCGCCTGTCTGGGGAAGCCTACAAACCCGAAAAGATCGGTGAAATCCTGCGCAAGTCCACATATAAAGAGTTCTCGAGGGAGCTGGAGATCTACCTGCATGGGGCTTTGCATCAGGGTGTGAATGGGGACTTTAAGGCGATGACGGCGGCAAATGGTAAATCTCTATCCAAAAACGCTTTCTTCCGGGCTTAGAGACTGACAGGCTATGGTGCCATACGCAGATCCCCTCTTCTTCCTTCACCACGCACAGTTGGATCGCACGTGGTGGCGGTGGCAGCAAGAAGACCCGCGACGCCGAATGGCCGAATATGAAGGGAAGCACATGTTCAACTCGACAACGAGCAACGCGACGGTCAATGATATGCTGTTGTTTGGCGGGTTCGCGAAAGACATTCCTGTTCAAGACGTAATGAACACAGAGGGAGGGTTGCTTTGCTATAGATATTAAGTTCAAATATAAGAATTCAATGCATGTCTATACAAATGCTGCTGCTGTCTATCAATGAAGGTAGTACTATCTAGGTATCAACAAATGTAGTTCCATCAATCAATGAATACTCCTCGCCCCAGCCACCGCCAGCGTAGCCGTAGCAGCCAAGACGGTCGTGGCCAAGAAAGGCATCCCGACCCAACCCCCTCCCAGCTGCAACCCCCACTGCAACGCGACCGCCAGAATCGGCCCTCCCACAATGAAGCCCAGGTATGTGACGATGGTCACGCTGGGGTAGAGCAGGGCCAGATACCGCGGATCGACCATGGCGGTGATGAAGCTGCGGGCGGTGACGGTGAAGGCGGAGCCGACAGCGATGAAGACCTGCCCGGCGATGAGGAGCCAGGGGTCTGGAGAGGCGTAGATCAAGAAGGAGCCGACGGCGATGCAGGTGCCGCTCATGACGGTGATGTACTTGTCGGACTGGGGGCCGGGCAAGCCGCGTTTGGTGACGAAGAGGTGGGTGAGGCGGGGGATGATGGCGAAGAGCACGACTAGGTTGATGCCGGCGCGGAGAGGGAGGAGGTAGGAGGCCTGGGCGTAGTCCCAATTGAACTTGTAGGAGCAGTACTGGATGAGGACGCTCGAGAACTGTCGGCTTATCTGGCAGAGGAAGAAGGCGGCGAGGACGAGGAGCACATTCCGGTTTAGCCAAGGCGTCACGCTTGCAATCAGCTGGGTTGCACTTTGGCTCCATTGATCCCTCAACTTGAAGTGCTTTTTCGCTAACGGGGAGGGCAGATCCTGTGAATCGTCATCGCTATCGAGACGTTGGGTATGTCGTTTATGGACATCCGAGTCCACGAACTTGCCATACTTCATGACGACAAGGAAGGCAACGATCGTGGTGGTTGCGGAGAAGCCCACGGCACCCAGGATCGGAATCCATGGATCGACGTTGGTGAGGGCGGCGCCTGAAGGGATGGAAATTAGCTCGGAGAGGAGTACGGCGGCGTGAATCTGGGAGAATGCGGTTGTCCTGGGCCCGTCAAGTTGCTGTGATTAGCTGTGGCCTTGTATCTTATGGAATCGGATGCTGCTGAATCAGCGCCAAAGAGTAGGTAGGTGGCGTACCGTTGTTCAACAGAGCAGACATGGCCAATGATGGTGTAGCACATCGTCAAAACCGTTGCCCCTCCTCCCCCAATCAACTGGAACATGCCCGACAGCCACACCATGCGAAGCGGCAACAGTTGTGGGAGGTAGCCTGACAAATATGTGAGAATTCTTCGAGGGTACCACTGGTTGCGCAGTGCTGCTCAAGCATGCCAGAGATGGAGGACGCGAGACATACAAACAGTCGCAAGCCAAGTCTCACTGAAGACACATCCGAGCAGTGCCAGCATCAAGACCTTGCCGCGTCCGATGCGGTTCGCGAGGGCACCATAAGGGACCGATACAATGAGGCCTAGATGATTTTCGTCCCAGGTGCGGGAAGTTGATGAGCGGGTGGATATGCGTGGGGGAAGCTACGGGTAAGGCAGGGACATGGTGTAGTACAATTCCGCACGCACCGGGAATTGTATCAAATGTTTCCTTCCAGCCGTTGATGATGGCCAGCTCACTCTGCACGGGCTCAATCTTGCAGTCAATGGGGCCACCCCCGCCGCCATCCTGTAACGAGGCGTAGTGGTTGCGGCAGATAATGCCCTCGAATACGACCATCCGGGGCGCCGTGGGAACGGAGGCGACGACATCAAGGATCAAGATAAGCGCACTGGCAGCGATGGTGATGGCAAGCACGCTCGGTGCCCCGGGCAGGGCGCGACGATGCAAGTCGTCATCTTCATCCTCGGCCGAGTACCTCGCCGGTGACGACCGCTCGGATGACCGTAAGAGAGACACTCGCTCCGGATCTTGTGATTCCAGTTCGCCGTGAGTTGGATCCCCGCCGTTTGCAGAGCGCCTATTTGAATGAAAGCTCGGGTATTCCCCCTGTGGGGATCCGGTGGCATCCGGTGGTCCCTGTCGTTCGTCTTTCCCGCTGTAGCTGCGGGTCCCGGAGCTGTGGTCAGACGGAGAAGGGGAACTACCGCGGGCCATAACTAGAATCTAGGAGATAATAGGAGAGGGAGTGTTGAGCGCTGCCGCTCTGGATGTTGCGAAGAGACCATGTATTAGGGTTAGGCAGCGAGTGGCCCGGGTATTACTTGAAGTAGGGAGAAGGGGAAACCCCCGAACCCGACAGTCACACACAACGTGTCAGCCACGCTGCCACTTGCATGTGCTCAACGGTGACACCTCTGCAGCGGGGTGGCTGACACACGTGTCCAACGGTTAACTACCACCTGAACACCTTGCAGGGTTCTGAAACGCGGCAACGGCGGTATTGTGGCAGAGTACTTCATCCGACACATATGTTTAATTGGACTGTGGTCATTGGATATTGAGAAAGTGGTTTAACCCATATTCAGCAAAACGAGCAGGCTTGCTCAGCACAAGCTCCTCGGGATGGTAACCCCAAGACCACATCAGATGGTGCGGGGGCCTTGCCTGCATGTTTCAAGGCTGAGATATAGGCGATAACTACCTCTACTCAGTAGGCGACAAAACATTAAGGTTAATTAAAGAATGTACAGGTATATGCATGTAGAGTAAGAAAATGGATGACAAGAGTCGGAAGACGGCCTCGTCTGAAGTTCGTCTGACGAGCAACGTCAAGTGGATGAGATAGTGTAGTTGCATTCCCCACACATTGTCGTTAGGCAGTAATCTGCAGTTTAAATGGCAATTTTTGCAAGGTCCAAGTTCGATTTACTCCTGCGCTGTTGATCGACTTCAATTAAATTGAGGTGAAAAGGGGAGGCGCGAGCCAGGGTTGGGGTTATATTTGGGAAATCGCTGTTTCTTGGCTCCGCATTCCCCCCCAGCGACTTCCCGAGATCAAGGCACACAAGCGGCACAGGAAAGCAGTGTGACAACTTGAATCAAAATGGCGTCCCCGGATCCGACAATGGCTGAAACCATTAGAAAACAGACAATGAGCTGTACAAACTCGGGAAGCTCGCAGAAGGTGGGTGCTCTGGTCCCTGAGGTCTTTCATCTCCAAACGACCAAACCAAATATCTGTTCGAAAACCTCGAATTTTCACCGTTGATTGACCGAATACAAACTTACCTTAAATCTTTACTTCTACCGATAGCCGGGGGCGAATATGAGAAGGCGGCCGCACTCGTACCCAACGACCCATCGCCACTCTCCAACCTTTCTAGCGTCAAATTTGAGCTGGGAGACTATTCTTCGGCCATCGAGTACATCCTCAAGTCTCTTCAGTTCACGCAGGATGATTCAGACGCGGCGGCCAAAAAGAAGAAGACCCTCCATGAACGCCTCGCAAAATGCTACATACACGGGAGACGATTTGAGGAGGCCTGAAGCATTTCCGAGAAAACCGGGGATGGTGCTGCCGCCGACCATGTCCTCGGTAGCCTGGAAGCCCTCACCGCCTGGGCGGCCGCAGGAAGTGCGGTGGATGTACCAACGCATCGGAAGTTGATGTTTGATCGCCTCCCTCGATTAATGACCGGTCTACAGAATACGCCCGAGTACTATGCCATCGGCCACGACACGGCAGAATCTCTCTTCGACGAGCGCCTGCTAAAGTCCTCTTCGTCTCAGGACTCGGTAGCGCTGATGTGGTATGGTAGCGGCGACGCACGTCATGTCTTCAGCACCCTCGTCATGGTGGGCCTCCAGGAGATGTCACAGAGGAAGCGAATCTGTAAAGACCTTCAAGTCACGCTCGTGGACATCAATGCGGCCGCCATCGCCCGAACCCTCATTTTTCTCGACATGTTGGTTCTTTATTCGTTCCTAAGAATCAAAAAGACCCCGGGGATTGAGGACGCACCCACTATCATGGCATATCTGTATGCTACACAGGTTGTTCCGGCAGCCGTTAACGAAAAGCTTCAAACGCACATTGAAGCCGTCCTGCTAGGCCTTGAAACCGAACAGGAGCCTCTACATGGCTGGCTTTATCTCCCACTCACAGCCCGCAAAGCGGTCGCGTGGGTTCTTCGCCGATGGCAGAATCCTCCCCAAAAGTCTTGTTACAGTCCAGGTACCATTAGACGCACCATCTTGGCGAGGGTCAACGACGAGAGGGCCAAGAGGTCGGCAATGTACGGCCACGACGGCCGTACGAAGGCGGAGCCGGGTTTCAAGCTCGACCATAAGAGTTTCGATGACCTCGGCGTGGTCCTTCCGTCCAAAGGCTTTGCCGAGAGACGAGATGAGCCGCTTGTGGCCTTGATGAAGCGGTACAGACAGGGATCGGAAGCTGCCAAAGAAAAGCTTGCGGCCCACATCGATGAAAACTGGGTTGCCAACTTAACCCTCATCGACTTCGACTATTCCGAAGTCCGCAACGGTGCCGACGACCCGCTATACCCCATGGTCAATGACGAGGACGAGGTGCCGGCGATTGAGGGTGATCCCACCGAGATTGCCAATATGTTTCCAGGAATCTACAGCAACAAAGGGGTGCTTGAGAACGTCGGAGAGTTCTTCACCACCACGGCGCTGATGCTGACCAGACTTGTGGGAGAGAACCGGTTTATGATCGAAGCTATGGTGGGAGAGATGACTGACGTTATGGAGCGCCTTCGCTGGGACTGTCTCGAGAGCCGGTCCCCTTCGCCGGATGCCAAAATCAATCCAGCCAAATTCCCCCGCCAGTATGACCGAATCCACATGAGCAATATTCCGTACGTTTTCGTCGCCTACCACAAAGTCTGACTTGCAGAGCTTTTCTAATGAACCCAAAAGTGATTACATCGGCGGGTTGTTCCCTCTCGCTCTTTACGCGCGCCCGCTGCTCCGTGAAGGCGGCGAGTCCAATCTCAGGTTCACCGTCCTCCTGAACCCACCCGAGTTCAATTCCCACCAGCACTTCCAAGCCGAGTACTTGGTATTGCACGACGACAAGCGCATCAAGGACCACTTCGCAATGGCTCGGATACCCGGGTACATAAAGGTTGAAAAGGTTCCCGGCCCCATGGATAAATCGGACATGCTACAAGTCATGCGCATGAGCGGCTACCCCCACCTCAACTCCCTCGACTTCGTCACCGAGGGCTACATCGTCTGGGGCGGGTGCCGCCCGAAGCGCCTCACCCGCGGCAAAGACCTCCTCCCGCGCCCGGCCCTCGAGAAATGGCTGCACGCCTTTTTCCTCAAGACCTGCCTGCCCTTCCCCCGCAACACCACCACCATGAGCCCGGTCTATACCCCGCTCAACCTGACCGCCCTCCTCCGCCTCGCCACCCACCTCGCCCACGCCGGCTACCCGGCCCACTGGCTCTCCAACATCCTCGCTGACCTCTGCAGCGGGGTCATTAACACCACCGCCCGCGCCCCGTCCGCTCTCATCACCACGCCGGAGCACCTCGATGCCAACCCCCCGCCGCGGACCATCTACACCGCCCCTTGGGTAGCGGAGCTCTCTACCCTGCTGAGCATCTGGTCCCCGCTGCTGCCGTTTGGCCTTACCGCCTCGCGCGGGCAGCTGGTCGCCCCCGCTGATATAGCCGAGTTTGCGGTGTCGTTTCCGCGGCTGGGGGATAAGTCGCAGCTGCGGCTGCCGCACTTTGTGCTTGTGTTTTGGAATATGAGGGCACCGATTCCCAAGGGGAATAAACTGCACGCGATTGTGAAGGGGGATGGCGCGGGGAGTGAGAAGGTGAAGAAGGATGGGATTCGGATTTTTACGACGTTGAGGTATGATGGGGAGACGAGGACGGTGGCGTTTTGGTCGAGGGTTGATGCGATGCGGGGGCTTTGGGAGGGGGAGGGGAAGGGGCAGTGGGAGGCTTTTATTTGGAGGGTGGACCGGTGGACGAGAGTTACGGAGGGGGTGAAGGTTAGTGAGGAGAGTGTCACGATGGGGAGGCGTTGGGTGGGTGAGTAGTTGTTGGTTGATAATTGCATCTGTTAGTTAGGTTTTTCTCTTTTAGGGAATGAATAAAGTACACGGTAGGTATGAAAATACTTGTTAGAGCAGAGAGAAAGGGGAACCCAGTGGTCACATATACACAACCTGTTAGCCACGCTACCGTCTACCACCCGTACCCAGCGGCGACATCTTTGCAGGGCGTGGCAGGCGGACGCTTTTAACGCGTAACTACCACACCTGAGCACTGCTAGAGGGTTTCCAAAATACGGCAACGACGGTACTATGGCAGAGTAATTCATCCGTTACATACCATGGTGTTACGGTGTTCCACTGGCGGATGGTGCTGCCGAGCCTTGCCCGTCTCTGAATGTTGTGTGGCGGGACTGAGATATATGCAACAGAACATCGAGAAATCATGCAGAGCAAGTGGATGAAAAGAATCGCAAGACGGCATCGACCAAAGCGGAAGAGCGACCTCTCAGAACGTGAAGGGAGCTAATGTGCTTGCACTCGGCCATGCGTATTTCGCGCATGGTTATAATAGCTATCATTTCCTTGTCAGGCTTCCAACAACGGCCCGAGGCGATCTGCCAAGTGACCGGCCTGCCAAGGTTGCTAGTCGAGAGAAGGTGGGTGGGTTTACGAATAGAAAGCCAACATTCAGTCCCATCCGATTCATCAGTCTGCATGGAATGCGCGAGATAACCCGCACGGCGAAGAAAAAATGGTCGGACCGCCGGCGGGTATGTTGGGAAGTCGCCTTGGGTAGGACTTCGAAAAGGTCGGGTTGATTGCGACATTCCGAATGCCGCCGCTCAATTTGGGGAGCTGCAGGGACGGGGACTTGAAGGTGGATGGAAGCTGTGAAGCTGCAGGTCCGACAAAAAAGGCAGACTCGAACGAATGCATGTGAACGACAAACGCGTCTCACGACTGGCAGATAGGTATCATGGATGTTCGGCGCCTCTGACGCTGCCCAAGCAACAAATATGCGCCTTTACAGGACAACAATACTCGGGCGGCTCTTATGGCGCCGCGGAATTCCTCTCCGCGCCTCGAAATCGCAGACTTCATCAACAACGACACGAGTCGGCGCCAGCAGAATGCCGGACACCTGTTGTGCGTACGATGGACTGCACTGTCTATTGGGCGCGTTGGAGAAAGGAAAGGGAAGAGAAATCCCAAAGGCCCAGAAATGTTTTTGAACTAAGAAAATTTCGCGGATTCGGTGGTGCCCCACCTTCGGAGCCAAGTTTGGCCTGCCACCGAAGTCGAAACCCACAGCCAAACGGGTCTGATGAGTTCCTGAATCTGGAGCTGAACCATAATGTGGGGTTAGGTCCGTGCACCAACCCTGCATGGATTTGGAGCGCGACCTGACATCCACTACGGCATTGTGGAAGCCAGCAGTGGGAGGGCCAGGTACGCTGTATTCCGCGGTGACGACGACGACGATAACGACAACGACAACCACCTGCCTATAACCACCAAACTCCGATTCAGCCTTCCGAAATTGCAAGCCTGCATGTAACCAGTGATCCACGCCGACCGGCTTGCTCGCTCGCTCTCCCGACTCCGACCGAATTCCTGATTAACGTAACGTGGGCAGCACCCCTCCTAGCCCGAGATAACCCTTCCGAACCATCGAAGCCCTTTCATTTCGACAGAACCTGCAATTATTCGGTGTAGAGACCCCCGGCTGCCCCATACAACCGCCCACCATGGCGTCAGCCGTCTTCTTCCTCGACCTCAAGGGGAAGACCCTCCTGGCCCGCAACTACAGGGGAGACATCCCCATGTCCGCCGTCGAGATGTTTCCCGTCCTCCTTAGCGAAGCCGAAGAAGAGTCCTCAGCGGTGCCTCCATGCTTCTCCCACGAAGGGATCAATGTAACAACTCCTCGCCCAGTTTGGCCTCGTTCCCCATGTTGCCGTAGCTAACTCGGCGCTCCCCGCAGTACCTCTACATCCGCCACAACAACCTGTACCTGCTCGCCCTTACAAAACGAAACACCAATGCCGCCGAGATCCTGCTCTTTCTACACAAGATCGTCGAGGTCTTCACCGAGTACTTCAAGGCCCTGGAGGAGGAATCCATCCGCGACAACTTTGTCGTCATCTACGAGCTCCTCGACGAAATGATGGACTTTGGCTACCCGCAGACGACCGAGTCCAAGATCCTCCAGGAATACATCACCCAGGAATCACACAAGCTCGAAATAGCCCGCCCGCCCATCGCCGTGACCAATGCTGTGTCATGGCGTTCCGAGGGCATCCGCTACCGGAAGAACGAGGTCTTCCTCGACGTGGTGGAGTCGCTCAACCTGCTTGTCTCGGCCAACGGCAACGTGCTGCGGTCCGAGATCCTGGGCGCCATCAAAATGAAGTGCTATCTGTCGGGCATGCCCGAGCTGCGCCTGGGGCTCAACGACAAGGTCATGTTCGAGACGACGGGGCGCACGACGCGCGGCAAGGCCATCGAGATGGAGGACGTCAAGTTCCACCAGTGCGTGCGCCTTTCGCGCTTCGAGAATGACCGCACCATCAGCTTCATCCCGCCCGACGGCGAGTTCGAGCTCATGTCGTACCGCCTCAACACCCAGGTCAAGCCGCTCATCTGGGTCGAGTGCGTTGTCGAGTCCCACAGCGGCTCCCGCATCGAGTACATGCTCAAGGCCCGCGCCCAGTTCAAGCGCCGCAGCACCGCCAACAACGTCGAGATTGTCGTGCCCGTCCCCGACGACGCCGACACCCCGCGCTTCCGGACCAACGTCGGCGCTGTGCACTACGCCCCCGAACAGAGCGCCATTGTGTGGAAGATCAAGCAGTTTGGAGGCGGCAAGGAGTTCCTCATGCGCGCCGAGCTGGGTCTGCCCAGCGTTCGGGGCGATGACGAGCACGGCGGTGGCATGACGGGTGGGTTCGGAGGCAGCATGGGCGGTATCGGGGCGCCTGGCAAGGGGGCGAAGAGGCCGATCCAAGTCAAGTTCGAGATCCCCTACTTCACCACGAGCGGGATCCAGGTGCGCTATCTCAAGATCACAGAGCCAAAGGTATGTTTCAACCAGATCTTCTCGCGTAATGGCACTCCGGCTAACATACGGTCCACAGCTCCAATACCCTTCGCTTCCATGGGTGCGCTACATCACACAATCTGGAGATATTGCCGTGAGGTTACCAGATGTGGTATGAGCTGAGGGTTTGCGGCACTTCCGGTGACGGTGGTGGGACTGTGAAAGCTAGTCAGGGTAGATATCAAGGAGAGGCTGCGGCTGTGATATGGTTGAATCAGCTCCGCCCCAGTCTTGTCGGCGGCGGGCGGCCACAAGATGGCAGTCCGTATTGTGAGACAGCAAAAGGTCTGTGGTGGCGTATGGTGTAATGAGCGAGGCCGAGACATGACTAAACTAGACCAGACAATCAGGCACAAATGCTTGAACGTTGATTCCAACATTTGTTCCGCCTGTATTTCTGTCATCCCATTCGTGCTAATGATCAAGTCTCGAATCACGGTCAAATATTCGTAAAGCAGGGAGATACGACAAAGGCCACAATGTGCTGGTCTACCAGTCATGAACACGGAAGATACTAGGTGATCATGAAGTTGAAGGCACATCGAATTATGAAAGTGGCACTAAGACAACACTATCTGAACCGGCCAGCGAGCCCAGAGGGAAAAAAAAAGGTCGACTACCTCGGACAGGAATTTCAAACGAGATGAGAATACAAACAAAACAAAAGGAAGCTTGAGCCGCAATCTCAAAAACCAGATCAACCCTGAACCAACACCGTCCTGTACTCGAGATCTTGCAAGATCTGCTCCCAGATCTCTACCGGTACGTTATTCTCCTCACAGTCGTCTAGGCCATCCACCAGGTTATCCGCACAAACCTGGACAAAGAGACCGCGGGGACTTTCTCCCGATTTCGGCACTGAGTTCGTCAGCCGGCGTTCTCTTCAAGACGGTACTTCTAGCACAAAGTAAACTGAATACCCACGGTAGGGTGACGCCCTGCTCGAACCAATCCACTGTCCCATATCCCACTTCCTGCTCTGAAACACCTCGCTCGCCCGCCCCGGCCGGCCATGGAACCCCATCAGCGCAATCACAATCGGCAGCTCCCCGGACAACCCCCTCGACGGCCCCAGCCCCGGTCTCGTATTCCTATACACGGCCGGCACTAGCCCCGGCACCCACGTCGGCGCGTCCCCCGCCACAAACGGATCGCCGCTCGCATACGAATTCACGTACGACACGCCCCCGCCGTCACCACCCCCAACAAAATGCAGATGCGACCACGTCGAGCACCGCTCGTCGTCCTCCTCCTCGTACATCCCACCACCACCACTACCACTACTTCCTACGGTGGTGTATTTACCACCGTTACACCCGCACACGCGACGGGGGAAGGTGTGGCCCAGGGACGCGTCGCCGTCGGTCACGATCATGGCGAGTAAAGGGGAGCAGGCAAAGACGGTTTGGGCGCGGTAGACGGCGGGCCAGCCGTCGATGGTGGAGGTGTCGGGGTTGAGGCGCACGATGCGGCCTTCTGCGTTGGGGGTGGGGCGGTGCCTTTTGTGGGGGGCGGAGGGGGGTGGTTAGTTTGGGGGTTGGGGTAGGCGGTGGGTTTTGGGGGGGGGGGGGTGGTGAAAAGGGGGGATAGGGGATAGGGGAGTAGGTGGGGAGGTCAGGGTTGATAAGAGATTGGATTGGGAGAGCTCTGAGGCGAAGCAAGAAAACGCAACGTCACTGCTTCCCCTTTCTTCTTTTTGTTTTTATTTGGGGGGAGGAGAAAAGGGACGGAGAAAGAGAAAGCGCCCAACCCACCAGAGATAGCCATGCGCTGGCGACACGACGCCGTCCCGGTAGCGGAACACGGTGCCGACGACCTCACCCACATAGGCGCCCGCGTGCTGCGGCGGCATCGTGTTCAGCCACTGGTCCGTCAGCGGCTGCTCCTGCGGCGACGCCGGCTCGTAGTCGACCTGCAGCTCGTTGACCACGAACAGGAAGGGCGCCGAGAACGTCCCCGGCGCCGCCACGGACCGCTGCTGGGTGCTGCGGGAGGATTTCGGCTTGCTGTGGCCGGTGCTAGTGCTGGTGCTGCTGGTGCTGCGCCGGCTGCCGTGCTTGTGCGTCTTGCTGCCGCTGTGGCTGGGGACGCCCAGAAGCGAGAACATGGCGCTTTGCGGGGTGGCGAATAGGAGAATGGCGGGGATGTTGTGGGACAAAATGGTTCGGAAGCTGCCAGGAAGAATGTCTGGTTGTGTTGTGCTGTGGCGTGCGTGCGTTGGGCCCCTGTGGCCTTCAGATCCGTCACAAATGACAGAGATCAACTGCAGATATAACGTCCCACGACCTCGGGGTTTATGACGAGCTCGGCATATGAGCTGCCGAGGGTGGCATGTGTGCCCAATCCATCCATCTTCCTCTGCTCCTCCGCGCGTTGGGCATGAAGGAGACAGGTGCTGGGGGATCGGAAATTGGGAGGATGACAACGATGCCAGGGGGGGCATGTGAACTCCTCCAGACGTCCGTCGACATGATGAAGACCAAAGGTTTTTACTTCCGCCCAAGGAAGGATTTGCTCGCCAAGAGAGTCAGCTGGCTATCGGCAGGTAGTGAAGTTGACCGGTCTGGTCTTCTCAACGTGGGATGGTGGCTCGAAAGCCATTTCGGAAGATGCATGCCATGGGACTTATGGTTGGCCGATATCGCAGAGGATACCTATCCGAGATGGCGGGTTCACACGGAACTATAGTGGTTGTTAGGTGGTGATCAGGAGCGTCCAGGGAATAATATGTATGGTATACCTTTCCAATGGAACTTCTGTGCCATAGACCCAAATGGCAGCTCCCCTTTTCCGATATCAATATGGAACCATGGTGGCATGAACGGCGAATCAACATCCAAGGAATGCCATTTCCGCCGTCACCCATAGCAGCGGTATTTTTGGGGCCAGGGTTCGTGTCGAATAATATGGTACGCACGCAGGTTTATGTGTAACGTGAGAAGCCCTGTTTTGACCAAGATTTCCTGTGGGGACGCCAGCGACGGGAGGTTTTGACTTTATGGTAGCACAGAGAGTAGGATCAACATGGCCTTAAGGGTTATGGTGGGTTGTCGGCTTTGTTCGCCTGGCCACGAGGATAGGTAGAGATACCGGCACTTAATGAGTGGAAGGAGAGAGAACCAATGACATACAGCCGCCGCAGGCGAAGGTTAATTTGTTTCTCTCCTAGAGTTAAGGGGGGACAGGGCAGGATGGAACCTCTCCATATTGAACCGAGATGCTGCTACTTCACCCCCAGACACAAGGTTTCCAATTATGGGATATCGGCTCTTGAAACGGACGAGTGAGGGCTGGGTTCTATGATTAGGTTACACAAGTGACAGAGTGCCAATCTTTTGGATTCCTGAGCGCGGGATGTGTCACCATCCAAAGGAGGACGGCCAGGGATTTATTGGAATCAAATGCCCGCCGGTTGCCAAACCAGCCCCTCCTTCATATGGTCGCCTGGACATCACAGCCGTCACGCATGCATCTTGGGAGACATGATTTGAGCGCCCGGGTTTCGGCAAGCGGTGCATGCACGAGAGCTGGGTGATGCCCCTAGCCAAACTATAGGTAGAAACGGGGTTCCCATTCAGGAAACCCGATGATCAGGAATTACCTTGCCGAATGAGTTCTATTGGCAGAGGGGTGAGTCAACGAGTACTGAAGGAAGTACTTCCTCTTGGCTGTGTAACATCGTCAAAGTTAAACATGCGACCCTCGATGCCCAACGGACCGTGCCTTGCCGTATGCTGCCATCCCCAGACTTGGGTGTGATGTGACAAGCTGCGGCAGCTGATTTCTGACCAAGGATCCCGGCAGTGTGTTGGCTCCTGTCGTGGAACGCTTCCCCCGGTGTTGGGACCAAACCTGGGACGCCACATTAAGACACTGGGCATGGATTCCCGACCGATATCGGGCTTCAAACTAGACGGCAAAGCCTCCCTGATGATCCTCAGTTGTTCGTAACCATTGCCTAATCCTAGTCCCACTGCAGCTTCTTTTGTCCGGCTCCCCGGGTTCCTCGACAGGAATGAAGAGATAACTCGGCTTTGTGACTCGACGTCAGCCACCTAGGTATACAGACACGTAAATCTTCTAAAAATAACATTTCCTGGGCCGACGAGCTTCCGGCGAATCAATCCGCCACGCTTCCAATAACTTCAGACCCTTTAGGTTGAGACGTATCAGTTCGTATTACAGCGCAACCACAGGTGATATCAACCCCTGGAGTATACCCGGCTAAACTGTTCAAAATGTGGTTTGAATACTGCGGGCTTGCCCTTCCTGCTGCTTGCAGAGGCCGATGCACGTATCTCATGGGGAAGTAACCCTGGCAGCACGACTCTCGTGTAAATAGAGGCTAGAGTGACCGTTATCCTAAGAAAGGGTCTTGGGGCCCTAGCATTTATTTTTATTCCTTGTCCAACTAGAAGTGCCGGTACTAAAAAGACAAAATTGCAATAGTGAGACAGGCCGGGGAACAAGCAGACCAAAACCACAGCACAAGAGCAAAAAGGCAAAGGGTAAAATAAGAGTTAGTTGGAGACAGAAGCCCCTGTCCGGGATCCAGCCCGCACTAAGTACTAGGTAGCAAGAGAGCAAGCATACTCACCCATGTTACCAACGTCGACTAATTCACTGCCATATTACCTGCACATGACCTTTATCTGCCCGATCTACTTACCGAGACTGTGCCGTCCCTGTGTATGTGGTAGTATTCCCCCCTCTTCCTGTCCCAAGTCCAGTACGGATCGCTGTCGGGGGCTTCCCTCCTTGGCTTTTCCCTCCTCTCTGGCTCCCTCCTCGATACCTCCCTCCTTTCCGGCTCCCTGTTTACAGTGAGCGAACCCATCTTCCCGCTCAGCAACGACATGTCCGGTCCGCGAGGGTTGCGCGACACTCTGTGAGAATATCCGCCGTCGGAGTATGAATTTGCCGGGGCTGAGCCATAGCCACCCCCTGATCCACCGCCCGAAGCAGAGGGCCGAATACTCCCCGGAGGGAGGTTGGAGCGAGGACCGGCAGAAGGGCCGGGAGGACCGCGCGAGGCGGGATAGCCCAAGGAGGGGCCGCCGCCGCCGCCGCGTCCGCCGCCGCCACCGCGTCCGCCACTTGGTCCGTCCCTTGCGGCTATGCGGCGCCGCTCTGATGCCGCTATCTCTGCCCGTTCGGTATTTAGCTTTTCTCCGGTACAGTACTCTATATTTAGAGTTCTCGCAACATCCCGACACGTTGGTTGTTTTTCGGTGTTGTCGTGGCAGAGTTCAATAAAATGACCCTCTTTTTGCTGCCGGGGCGACTC
The DNA here is from genome assembly GCF_020726465.1 of Chaetomium tenue. NCBI lineage: Eukaryota > Fungi > Ascomycota > Sordariomycetes > Sordariales > Chaetomiaceae > Chaetomium > Chaetomium tenue. Next base: position 4,236,362 of record NW_027117334.1, on the reverse strand, counting down.
GGTCTGGTCGTCGCCGTAGCAGCCCCATGCAGCAATCTTCAGGCGGGAGTACTCGAGGTCACGGTCTTGCACGTGGTAATACTGCCTTCCGTCGTCGTTGACAATTCGGATGTGAGGCAAGTCGAGAGCGCCCGATCTGAACTTGACTTCGAAGTCGTACTCGACGGCGTCCTCAGCATGGCAGTAGACCTTCGGCTTACGGTGGACGGCTGCCCACCATGCGGGAGCGTCCAGGTAACCGTTTTTCCGCATCTCGGATTGAAAGTGCTTCGGGACAGTCGAAACGAAAAAGTAGGCGCCTTTGTTTGATGGGACGAATAGAACGGCAACTATGCACCCTCCTCTATCCCACACGCCTTGTTTCATGGCCTCATATTGCTTGTTCGTCATCGTCCGAGACGAAGGATCTGCAGCGATCTGCTCCCAATGAAGGCGGGCAATCTCAACAAGGTCCGTCCACATGATGTCCCGGTAGTGCTCGCCGGATTGGAACGCCCTGTGCCACCTGGGATTCACGCCCTCCCCGCCCGTCTTAATTATATTCAGAACCATGGCTCTGGAAACCGCCGAGAAAGTAGAATGATCGAGGCTGATAAGACACTACAACAGTGAATGGTTATGCAGGCGGCGTTTAGCAAGGAGCAACAGACGGGAAGTGCTGGTAGAACGAGATCAAACAGTCCAGGATCTCGGCCCGCGAGATGGCTAGGGGGTATTTGGCACAAAGATGACGGGTGGATAACGCGTGTGGTCGTTGGTGGTTGGTGTCAAGGCGGGGTGGAAGTAAGCGGTAGAAGAGGATAGTGTAAACAGGAGGGAACCGGCCCAGTTGTCGTCCAGCGAGAACTCGAAAGATGAAAGCGAAGGAAAGAGCTGAAGAGGAGTGGTGACCTGCTTGATACCGGCTGTGGACTCGGGGCAGCGGTGGCTCGTTGATTTATATACTCATGCCAATTACCCCTTTGCCAACCTTGGCTTGAAAGGCTCAGGGTTGTAGACTCGGTTAGACCCAGAAGCGATCACTCACTAGAGGGAGGCTTAGGGTGGCCCGGTGAAGAGCCTGAGGCAATCTGCATCATGGTGAAACTCTCAGTCGACCGCCATTGACCTGAGCATGAAGACCACCCCCCCAAGTCCGTGAGTGGAGTTGTTTGACCAACACAATCCCGCCGCCGGCCACCGGCCGCCCGGGATCGACTAGTCTGAGATTCGTGACGTCCAAGGGCACTGCAAGTCGTGGGCGTGCTACCTACCAGACTAGCTCAAATCCGCCATGTCCGTATTTAGTTGGAAGCCATGCTCACAAAACAAGGCCGGCCCACGTCTTGACCAACCCTGGGCCCCTATCCGGAAAATGCACATGTAACAGGTCATGTTCGTTGATGGCGTGTTGGGGTCCAAAGGGGTGCCGGTGATGGCGTCGTGTGTTGGGGGCCAAACGCCTCCGTCACGTTGGCCTGGACAGGTGGGCCAGATGCCAGGTTAATTTGGAGTTTAAGGTAAGGTAGTTAGGGTAGTGTGGGTTTGGGGGCCAGGGATCTCTGGCTGGACCCGTGGCGGTGCACACACACTCTACACACAATATTCGAACATCGGATCGGAGTTGATGATCGGAGTTGGTAGCCAGAAAAGGTTACGTAGCGACCGGCCCGGCCGGGTTATCGATGGTTTCATAAATCGCCTATAAACCCGTTTTAGTCTGCAGGCGACACCGGGCTCTCAAACCTCTTAAGCGGCCGAGTGTATCCGTAGGTAGGTTGTTAAGTCTTGACTCCTGAGAAGTGGAATGACCTGAGTCGGGAGTCCGCAACCGGGGCTTGAAGGTAAATAAAAATTTACAACCTTTTGTATTTGAGAATTAAAGTCCAGGTAAAATGGAGCAAAATTGGGAACACAATCGGGCGGGTAGTGGCACCTTCCGTAGCTGATCTCCGGTGATGACAAGCTTGTCGCCCCTGGATCCACGCCCGGGAAGGCGCATCGTACATACATAGGTACGTACCTACCTGCCTGAGGTGGGTTGGCACCTGGCCAGGGCTGTTCACTGTTGCCCCACTATGTACATACGCCACATGGCAACCAAGCAGGCAACCGCCCACATTTCCTGCTTCTTCGTTGCTGAGTTGCGGCAAGTGACCAATCGGTTCAGGTAGTGCCTTTACTTGCGCCCGTGGGCACAACACACGTTGAACTGCCAACTTCATTACCTATCCTATTCCATCACTGTAACCATCCACCAGGTGCAACGCAGCGCACCAACAAGTGCATCAACAAGTGATGGCGGCAGACACCCATCTTCCTGGCATTTTACGCCTCAGCCCCGAAATTCGACATCGCATCTACCTTGAACTCGATTTAGGCCAAATAGAATACTACGCCCACACCGCTCCAGCAATCTACGAATTGGGTGGACCATCAAGGCCGGGGGAAGAGGACTTTAGACCTGCAGCCTTCTACGGTCTCTTGCTGTCCTGTCGGATCATCTACCTCGAAGCATCCTCGCTCTTGTACTCGGAGAACTGGTTCATCATCTATTACCAACCCCTCCGGGGTCTCAGTTCCCTACGCGCCCTCACGCCCCACGCGCTGGCATCTCTGACCAATCTCAAGGTCGTCCTCAACCAAACCTCCTGCCATGTACAAGGCTTCGACAGCTACGGGTATGGCTACTGCTGTGGACGGGGTTGGGCGTACGGCTCGGGGCAAGGCAAGCCGAGAGTGAGCGACCCCAAGTTGCTCCGCGGATGCCTTTCCCAATACCACGAAGGTGACCATGACTTCCCGCTCGACAGGTCCAATACACGGGCCGGGGAAGTGCTGGCAGAGTGGCAGAAAACGGCTTCATATTTAGCACCGCATATCGTACCTGGAAAGCTCGAACTGTCCTTGGTCTGCGACGTTCGGCATACAGAGGTCCAGATAGCCAGGCGCGTCCTAGAGGGCCTTTATCTACTCCCGCGACTCAAGGATTGCCACTTCCGACTATCCGAAACGCCGGATAAGCTACTCCAGCATATCACTGACAGTGCCGTTTTACAAGCTCGTCATATTATGTCTTCTGAAGCCCCGCCGTCGCCGGGCCCGTCCTCGCCAATGCCTTCCACAAACCTTTCCCCGCCAGCCCCTCGTCTTCTCACCCTGCCGCCTGAGATCCGGCTTCGAATTCTGGAGTATACCGACCTCGTCACTCCCAGCAAAGAGGTCATGTGGCACCGGAGGATCTCTCACAGTGGATATTATGTACAGACACCCCCATGCTATACTGACGATTTACGTGACTTTTGTGATGTCTCAGTCTGCCACGGCGGGTGCCAGTTTAGTCACTGCTGGAAGGCGCGGTGGGCTGAGCGGTCCAACGGGTGTTTCTGTCGCCTGCAACATACCGCCGCTTCGTCCCGGTGCAAATGCTGGGTCCCGCCAACCTCCTTATTCCTCGTCTGTCGCACTGTTTACAGCGAGGCCAATGTGGTATTTTACAGCCAGAACCGCTTCATCATCGTTGACGGCCCGAGCAGCGACCCATTGGAGTACTGGGACCCTGGCGACTACCCATCCCAGTCTTTTGCTGCCAGCCAGTTCCTGAGAAACGTCATCCCTCGGCACTGTCTTAAACATCTCCGCTTTCTTGAGTTCACCTTCCCCAGATTTACCCCCGTGGCTCGGCCAAGGGATGGGCACCCCGCGTTCCTAGACTGGGATACCACCGTTGAGTGGTTAAAAGACAAGCTCAACCTACGGGGTTTGACCGTGCGGCTGGCCGTGACAGGCCACCTTGGCCCTGGCGGGGGGTCACAAAGCAACTACGATTGTACGCGGAAGCAGGGAAAGGAGATTCTGGCGACTTATAACCGCATTCTACATCCCCTGCGGCTCTTGGGGACCGCCCCCGATGGTGGTTTGGCACGGTTCTATGCCGTGTTGCCGTGGCCGCTGAAATGGTCGCGCCTGGCAAGGGAGCAGATTAGCGTCAAAGGATGGGATTGGCTGGACTCCAAGGACGCAGAGCTCAAGAAGCGCGCCGAGAAATTTGTCATGGGGGACCGGTACGAATCTGTCACCCTCGCTACTATGGAACCGAGGAAGAGCGTCTGGAATTGGGGCCGTCCGTGCTACTGAGCTAGGTAGTTGCGCTATCGCGTAGGTCATACGTGGACCTGGGCATGTCGGATATGTAGATCAAATTGAACGGCCAAATGGATGGATGTCTCCTGTTCACCATCCACACATGTGCGTTGGGGATGCTGTTGGGGATATTGCCGTTCTGAAGGTACGCGCTTGATACTACTCCATGGGCTAAGGGGCGATATCAAAATCGATCTGTGTGCGAAACAACGGACAGGATTGCGTCGATAAGGGTTGTTGGTTTGCAATAGGGCTGCAGGTGGTATATGGCTTGCAATAAGTACTACCGAGCACCACGCGGGCCCTTCTTCATCATCTTGAACGCCTCATCTCCGTAAGACGTGCCATTCTGTCATGGCTCTGCCTCGCTCATATGTAGCAGCGCTGAATTAAGGAGCTGAAATAATACCTAACAGGTTTCCACGTGTTCGGCAATGTATGTATCTTCATATAGGACCCAAAGATCGGTCAACTAAAAAGCAAAGAGTTTCCATACCGGGGTTCGAACCCGGGTCGCCAGAATGATCAAGTCAGAGATTGAAAGTCTGGAATGCTAAACCACTACACTATATGGAAAGAACTGGTTGTTGGTGCTTTCTTTGTTCGACCGGGTTATGTATGCTGCTCGTAGGGGGCTCCTACCACATGTTCACAAGTTCCACAAGTCCATCCCTTCATCTTGTCTCAAAACTAGCAACTCGGGCTAATACACCGTAGATTTACCCAATGGGTCTCACAAAAAATAGGATAAGGAACCAAGAGGTCTTATGCCGTCAAACCAAGGCCTTGGAGGGTTTATAGACCAGCAACTAAGGTATGCTTTGTTGGCTAGAAGTTCGTGTCATTGACAGCGACCGCAGCATTTGATATACTGGCACAACCCGCTCAAAAGTATACGGAGATAACCATGGAGCAAGAGACCCCGGGTGTAGAAGTATAGCTCGGCTGCCGATCCCCGCTCTGCAGTACCATCACGCTCCTCAATATAAAGTTGTGAAATTCCGCCAACGTCATGCGTACCAATCACTTGGCAGGGACAAACTGCCGAAACTAAACCTCACATATATCCAGCCAAATATCATGGAATATACTGGCCAGGGTAATTACCCGTTGCCCACATTAACCTTACACGCCCGAACCCCTCAAAGCATGCCGGGATATAAAGTCCACCAAGTCACGGTGCTTAGGGCCCGATCGTGAAGGTTGTCCGTTGAAACTCCCAATCACCTTCATCCGCTCATCCTCCTACAACACACATTACCAGCTACAACCAACATGCACACCCTTTCTCTCCTCGCCCTTGGGGCCCTCGGCCCTTTACTGGCCTCCGCAGCCGACTGCACCCGCGAGTTCCTCCAAACCAGCGCCGACAGCCTGATCGCCGCCCAAAAAGCCGGCAACCCCGCGCTCCTCACCCCCGTCTCCGACACCCTCACCTACCGCGAGAACTACGCCGCAGCCAAACTCCCCTCCGGCATCCTCACCAAAGCCCTCCCCATCGACCACAGCCGGCACAGCCTCGACGCGACCCAATGCGCCACCTACACGGAGCTGATCTCCGCCACGGGCGCCACGCCCTACGTCCTGGGCGTGCAGATGTACTTTGCCGACGGCGCCGTGTCCAAGATCGACACCCTCGTCACCACCACGGGGGATTGGTTGTTTAATGCTACGGGGACGCTGCACTGGGCCAGCCAGGAGAAGTGGAGCACCATCCCGGAGGCGGACCGCGATTCAAGGGAGGTGATCCAGGCCGCGGCGGATGCGTACTGTGATATCTTTAGTGATAAGAGTGTGGTCGTGCCGTGGGGGTATCCCTGTGCGCGGTTGGAGGGGGGGATGTACACGGGGAATGGCGGGCCGAATGATAAGTGTGATGTGGGTATTCCGAGTGGTGTGAGTTTGACGGATCGGCGGTATGTCATTGATGAGACGGTGGGGGCCGTGTCGGTGTTTTTGAGCTTTGCGACGATTCCGGATAGTCATGAGTTCCGCGTGGAGAAGGGGAAGCTGCGGTTTGTGCATACCCTGACGGTGATGAGCGCGAGGGGGAATGGGAAGAGTACGGGTAGGAGGGGGCGCAGGTGGGTGATGAGTCCTCCGTCGAAGTGAGAGGGATAGGGACGGTAGGTTGTGATACAAGCCACCGCAGATCTTACAGATCGGAAGCCCGTCATTTGGTTTGAAACATAGTTGTTTGTAGGTGATACAGAGATTACAGCGAGGTATACACATATGGAACAGCTTGAACGTGAAACATCCCAACCCATAAACCACCCACCCAGCCCAATCCCAACGCCATTCCCCCCTGCCAGTAAACCCCCAACCCCTACACCCCCAGCAACACCGCGCTCTCCGTCTTCGCCCTGGTCGTCGCCTCCCCCATCCCACTCTTCGGATAACAGAAACTCAACCCCGTCCCCTGCGGCCCATCCGCCGTCACCCACGACACCCCCGTGCACGGCCCCAGCGCCGACGCCGGGTACAGGTTCAGCTGCGCGCACAGGGCGATGCAGTCGGCCATGGAGATGACGGGGAACTTGCCCAGGTCGCCGCTCGGGTAGTCCGTCTCGCACTCCCGCCGGAAGGTTAGTGTGGTGCCGGGCACGGTGTAGTTGGCTTGGCCGGAGGGAAGTGGGCATTCTTGGATCACGGCGCCCACGGCGACGGCGGTGGTGATGGATTGGTCGGTGGCGAAGCAGATCTTGTTGGGTTCGGGCGTGCAGGTGGGTGGGGGGGCTGAGGTGGTGGTGGTGCTTGGGGTGCTGCTTGCGTTGGCGCTGGTTGGTGGTGTTAATAGGGGAGGGTGGTTTGGGTTAATAGGTGAGGGGATGGAGAGTGGAGAGGGGACTAGTGTAGGATGGATAGGGTTGGGTAGCCCGGACTAGGCGAAGGGATGGAGGGTGGACTAGGATGGATAGACGGTAGTTGAAAAGGGCTAGACTCACCTGGGACACGCCTCCTGTGCTCCCGATCCCGTCGCGGTTCCCGTCTCGTTCCTTAATACCTGGCTCTGCACCACCCCCAAAACAACTAACGCGATGGCCAGCAGGATATTGCTGACCGTCAGAAAGAAAGTCGTCGTCCTCAGCCCGAATATCCTCGGCTGCGTTCCGGATGTCCCGATCTCATGAGCTGGTCCCTGCGGCGGCGCAATGGGCGACGGCGACGCTACCTTCCCTAGTGACGGTGGTGTTGGGGAGTTTTGGTTGTTTTGCCAGCCTTGATATCTCCAGCTCTCGTCCCCCGGACCTACCGGCTCGGGGGCATGATGCTGGTAGTAATGCTGACTCTGCTGTGGATGTACCGGGTGCAATCCGTCTGAGAGATTCACGACTTGGGCCGCCTCGTAGTCCTCCCTACTCCAGCCGATGGCTTTCGACATGGCTCCTCGCTCCGGCCAGCGACGCGCACGCGTCCTAGATATCGACGTTGCTCCGAGAGTTGGAAAGATCAGCGTCCCGGGCTCAAGGTGAGGGAAATGTTTCGGGGAAACAATTGATGGTCTTGGCGGAGGTCAGCGAGTTGGTGGTCTCAGTCCATGTTGGGGGAGGCAAACATGCTCGGACAGACAGGGGTTACACTATCACATTCCGTGCCCCTTTCCTAGCCCGCTTTGGGGTTGGGGGCCGAGCTTGGCTTGATCCTTCGGCGCATTACCGAGTCAGCTCGATGCTATCTTGGGGTCTCCCGCCCCTGGTCTCAAACCAGAAAAGACGACACCAACAAGCAACATGTGGGATTGTGGATTGGGGTCCGTGATTCGCATACTATGTACTCTTTTCGTCCGAATCTTCAAGTTACTAGTAATGTAAGTATGTCTTGCATCGTGGAGACCCTCAGCCTCTAACCAAGGTCGGAAAGAGATAATCTTGGCATATAATACTACCTTATCCGGCTGAGCCCGGATATATTGCAAAAACGATCGTGAGGGCGCGGGGAAATGAAGCTTTGCCCCTCGTTGACATCTGCCCCTGGATCGTGACCACCTTCATGCACGGATCTCGAAAATTGACCAATCCAAGCTTCATCTCAAGGGTTTTGGCGCGATTCGGTCTTTATCATGGTCGGCACTCCTCCAGCGGCCCCCCCAGGCTTTACCGACCACACTTTCAAGTCATCCAATGGCGCCGAGCTCGCCGTACGAGTATGGCCTGCTGAGACTCCGGTAAAGGAGCCGGCGCCGTTTGTCGTCTGGTAGGTCAGGATTCACTACTTCCAAAATGCCTGGCTATGCTATTGCACAACGCTGTTTTTCTTCTTTTCTTTTCCTTTCTTTTTTTCTTTCTGGGATGCCTCGCTCTCTCCCCTAATTCCGCCCCGCGCTTCCAGCTATTTCTCCCCGTACATGTAGTTGATTAAACCATCTCCATTCACTTGTGTTATCCTAAGAATGCCGGTACCTATTGGCTCCCCCCCTTGAGCACTCCCAGACACTGCATAAACATCAAACCACAAATGCAGAAACTAATAACATCCAGGACCCATGGAGGTGGATGGTTTGGCGGTTTCCGTATGTCCCCAGCACCAAACATGACTCCCAATAATTAACGCCACAAGACTTCGCTCCTCTGCCGTGGATGGCACCCGGCTTCCGGCAGCGCGGATACCACTTCGTGTCGCACAATTACCGACTTGCCCCGCAAGCTCGCGTCGATGAGCAACTGGCTGACTGCCTCGAGGCCATTTCATGGTGCCGCGCCAACCTCCCGGCCATCCTCGGCGCCAATAAAGTCGATGTGGACCGCTACGTTCTCTGCGGTGAATCCGCGGGGGGCCATCTCGCCGCCCTAATGGGGCTACACCTACCCGCTCCAGCCCCGAGGGCAATCATCGACGTGTACGGTGTAGTGGACTTCCTGTCGATGAAGGCGTTCGGCCCGCCCCACCAACGCCCCAGCCGAACCACGCAAGGGCCGTGGAACGGCAAGTTCTCCGAAGACACACTCAACAAGCTGCTACGGGACCGTGATCAAGCCAACGTGTTGACCGACGGGCTGCCGTGGGACGAGTTCACCCACCTGACAGACACCGAAATCAGCAAGCTGTGGGCGACCGACTTCCGGTACACGGACCGGGTGCTGATGCAGGCCGAGCTGCACATGATGCACTCGCTATCGCGGTCGGCGGATGGCCTGCTTGTCGGGATCATGCACAAGGAAAGGTTTGACAGCGAGGAAAGTTTTATCGCCTTTGTTCGGTCCATGTCGCCTCTGCGGGTGCTGCAGGAGCGCGTTATTGAGGGGAAAAGGGGGCTTGAACTGTACCCGCCTACCGCGTTTTTGCACGGCACGGGGGATGTGGACGTCCCTGTTGAGCAAAGCTATGCCATGGCTGGTGTGCTGAAGGACGCCGGGGTCCCGGTAGTGGAATGCTATGAGGAGGGCGGGCTGCATGTGTTTGACATGAAGTACACGGTAAGGAATTCCACACGCACGGGGTGTGTTTTGGCTAACACCGTGCTCTAGAGTCCGGATGTACCGGGGTGGGACAAATACATCGTTCCTATTCTTGACTTTGTCGATAAACATGCAGGGTCGAGGTAAAATGCTAGTTCCGCGTTGAGCGGGCGTTCATAAACCAGTAGCTCTGCATACATGTACACCACAGGCAACACAGGTTCGACTAAGACTAAAGACAGTGTCCGTTGCGCCCGTTTTGCTCCATGGCCTTGTCCATGAATTCAGGTGTCATTCTGTTGGATCCCACTACGATTCTATCGCAGTCTTCCCTATCATTTCTTTGTCTTCACGAGGTTTGCGTCTCTCGCTCCTATCCCCCGAGCTCTTAAGGTAAACACGGCTGCGGAACTACGGATTCACGGGACCGTTATTGTATGTAGTCATTTCGGGAACCAAAACCATCTGAATCCATGAACCGCAACGGATTATTGGTGGGAAAATAGGCCACCACGAACAACGATAAGTTTGGTTCAAGCAGCAAAGGGCGCCCAAAGATGCGACTCTACGTGGACCCCCACACCACGATGTCACTCTTCTCTCAGGATTTCAACGCGGTAGCTTCCGAATTGCGTCAAAGAAACCCACTTCCAAGCCCAGCCGACTTTATCCGTGCTGGTTTAGGGCCGGCTCTACCATTTTCGGTTGCATCCAACGCGCCAAGGTCGGTCATGAAGCACTTCTGCCGCGTTCGAATCTGATAGTCGCATTTTGACAGGCAGCTAGCCGGGTTTGGCGGGCTTGAGAATGGTATGTTGGAAGCCCAAATGGCCTCCAACGAAGGTATCAAGCTGGCAATACATTTGTTTCAATTACAGATTCCTTAGGAATACCAAGATCAGAAACCCAGGGCCTGCTTGTATAAGGCATACAGGAAAGCAACGATTAGACCCATGACAAACACTCTTCGGGAAACAAACCACCACCTCGCCGAGGGGGCCGGTGCTAACCTTGCCCTCCGGCGGAGCGACCTTGAAAACGAGGGTGCCGCTGAACCAAACTCGGCCGCTGCCAAGTCTTTGAAAGCATGGGAATTCTTTTGGGTTCTTCTAGTGCCATTCTAGAAACCGTCTTCCGTTATCTTCTTTGGGCAGGCTGGCCAATGTGGTGACATCGGGTTCCCGAATACGATCCAAAATGGTACGCCACGCTCGGAGCATGGTCTGCCGAGTAGCGGGGGAAGGGGAGGCTCAAGAACGGTTAGGGGCAGCTCCTCTTAGACAAGTTGCATCCACTAACAGAAGGCTCCCTCGGTGCAACGCCGACCCAGCCCAAGCAACGGCGAGTCTATCAAAACCAGGTCAACAACCATCTCTTCCCCGGATTCCAAGCCTCAGCCGCTCGTCCGTACTTCAGGCTAAAATGAGACCGAGGAAAGCATCAACGGTGTAGAAGTCCACGTGAACGGAGATGGAGTCCAGCATCCATTTACGGCTGCATTGGGAACCACCTACCTGGTTCAAGACATGGTCCCAGCTGGCGTACCAAACTTTCAAAGATGAAAAGGCTGGGGGAAGATGAAAGTCCCCAAGGCTAACCAGGTAATGCCCCGCCAGCAAAACGGCTTATAAAGGACAGCCCAGGACCTTGTCTTGGAACCAGGTCCAGGTAGAGCATCGACACACTAGGTTTTCTCCAGCTTCACTGCCCCTGACTCTGCAACCACACAGGCAAGATGCTGTCTCCTGCCCTCGCCTCGTCCCTTCTCGTCGTGCTCGGCGCCGCCGGCGCTCACGCTCAACAGCGCCAAACCCTCTGGGGCCAGTGCGGTGGCTCAGGCTGGAATGGCCCAACAGCGTGTGTGGATGGGGCATACTGCTTCCAACAGAACCAGTGGTACCACCAGTGTATCCCGGGGAGTGATCCTTCGCCGAGCCCGACAAATCCGCCTCAGCAGTCCTCCACGCTCACCACGTCCCGGGTGACTGTTGCACCTCCTACAAACACGTCTCCAGCGCCGGGCGGAGGTGGTACTACCTGCCCCGCCACTCCGAGCGGCCAAGGCAACCCGGTTGCCAACGCTCTCAACGACCCTTTCACCTTCCACGGCGGCGGCAAGGTATCTAGCAAAGCAGACTGGACGTGCCGCCAAGCTGAGATCAGCAAGCTTCTCCAGCAATACGAGCTGGGCACTCTCCCGCCCAAGCCGTCGTCGGTCACAGCCAGCTTCTCGGGCAGCACGCTAAGCATCAGTGTCTCGGAGGGCGGCAAGTCCATTTCCTTCTCGGTCAACATCAACAACCGGCCGTCCGGCAGCGGGCCTCACCCGGCCATCATCAACTTTGGAACATTTGGTGGTCTTCCCGTCCCAGCCGGCGTGGCCACCATCAACTTCAACAACGACGAGATTGCCCAGCAGCAGGACCAGTCTTCGCGTGGCAAGGGCAAATTCTATGACATCTACGGCAGCGGCCACTCTGCCGGCGCTCTGACGGCCTGGGCGTGGGGTGTTTCCCGCATTATCGACGCGCTGGAACTCACGCGTGCGCAGACCAACATTGACCCGGCAAGAATCGGTGTGACAGGCTGCTCTAGGAATGGCAAGGGCGCCATGGTGGCGGGTGCACTGGAGCCTCGCATTGCCCTGACCCTCCCCGAGGAATCTGGCGCAGGCGGTTCCGGCTGCTGGAGAATTGCCACATGGCAGAAGAACAGGGGCGAGAACGTGCAGGAGTCGAAGCAGATCGTCACGGAGAACGTCTGGTTCTCGACCAACTTCAACAGCCAGGTCAACAACGTCAACGCGCTGCCTTTTGACCACCACATGCTGGCCGGCCTCATCGCGCCCCGTGCTCTTTACGTCATGGAGAACACCGACATGGAGTGGCTCGGCAAGGTGTCGACCTACGGCTGCATGGGTATTGCCCGCAAGCAGTGGGAGGCCCTGGGTGCTCTCGATAGCTTTGGATACTCGCAGGTTGGCGGCAACTCGCACTGCAGCTTCCCCAGCTCGCAGCAGGGCAGCGAGCTCAACGCCTTTATTGGCAAGTACCTGCTCAACAACCCCAATGCTGGCAACACCAACATCTTCCGTTCCACCGGGAACCAGAACTTCGACCTCAACTCGTGGAGCCCGTGGACCGTCCCCAAGCTGTCTTAGGGGGTGGTCCGGTAATGATAGGATCTAGAGAGGGAGAAGGGGTGTTATGGATGCATGTAACAAGGTTGGAACAGCAACATCAGTACATTTTGAGATAGATGGCATCCTTTAACTTACCTAACTAAGTAGAAAAGTGCCTATACATACTAAACTGGCAATGATAACACGACACGCTTTTCCCCCCATCTTGATTCGTATGCTTTTCCACCCAATATCCCTCGCTAGGTATGTACTAACGCACCGTGACAGCTACACCTCAACACTGAATCCTCGGTGGCAGCCCCAATTCCGTGATGACCCGGTCCTTGTACGTCTTCTCGGCAAACCCAAAGAATTTATCTACGTCTGCAACATTCGAAGCGAGGCCGAACGAGACCCGGATAGCCCCAAGATATGGCATCCCCAGCGCGTCGATGAACTGATCCAGACCCCCCGACGCTTGCCGGCTTCTCGCCAGCTTCCGGGTGATCGACAGCTTCCGAACACCCTTAAAATCCAACTCGAACGCAGCCTCACCCGCCCCGGGGTTACAAAAGCACCCCGTGCGCAGCGAGATCCTCGCCGCCGCCGACTCCATGGCCACGATCCGCTCATCCACCACCTTCCCCTCCGCATCCAGGAAATTAAACGCTACCGTCCCCCCCCGCATCACCATATCCCTCGGCCCATAAACCCTCACCATCGCCCTCCCATCCGCATGCCTCAACCCCCCCAACCGCTCCAAAAACCACCCCGTCAAACACCGCACCCTCTCCCCCACCACCCCAACCCCCCCAACCCTGCCCCCCATCAACCAGTCCAACCCAAACACCACATCTGGCACCCCCAAGAAATTCCCCGTCCCATCCTCAAACCCCTCCGCGCCCCCCGCCAGCACATGCCACTCCGCCCCCGCACCCACCATCGCCGCCTGCACCGTGCCCCCCGCAAACCACGGCCTGTTCGCCCGCAGCATGCCCAGCGCATCCCGCCGCGCGACTAAGCACCCCACGCCCGTGGGGAAGCCGAAGACTTTGTACCAGCTGAGGATCACGAAGTCGGGCTGGCAATCCCCTTCTTCCTCCTCACCATCACCATCACCCTCCCCTCCCTTTGTGGAGGAACGGGAGGAGAGATCTAGCGTGGAAGTGGGCAGGTAGGCGGCGGCGTCGAGGAGGACATGGTAGCCGCGTTGGTGGGCGAGGCGGATCCAGGTGAGGGGGTGGCGCACGCCGGTGAAATTGCTTTGGGCGGGGTAGGCGAGGAGGCCGAGGGGTGGTTTGTGGTGGGTAGAAGATCGGGAGGGGGGAGGGGAGGGAGAGTGGGGAGGGGATTGGGTGATTGATTTGGTCGTGGAGGAGGGGGATAGGGAGGGGGGTGAGGGCGGCGGTTTGGTCTTGGTGTTGGGGTTGGGATGGGTGTTACGGTCCCGGCGCCGGAAGATGCTGCGGCATGTGAGTGGGAGGAGGTCGAGGAGGGTGCGCTCGGGGGGCAGGGCGGCGAGGACGTCAGACGTGGACGTCCGCAGGGACGGCTGCTGCAGCGGGATGTAGGTGGTGGGGGCGCCGCGGGCGCGGGCGAACTCGCGGAGGCCGTTGACCGAGTTGTGGTTGTCGGCCGTCAGCACCAGCCGCGTGTTCTTGCTGAAGGGGTAGGCCTCACCCACGAGCCGGGCGGCCCCCGTGGCGTTGGCCGTGAAGATGACGGTGTACTCGTCCGGTGAGGCGTTGAGGTGCGCTAGGATCCGCGCCCGCGTGCGGTTCATGGCCTCGGTGGCCGCCGCGCTCGTGGGGTTGGACGAGTGTGGGTTGCCGTAGAGGTTTTGGGATAGCCGTTCGTGGTGGTGACGAATCTGGGCCGAGGCGGCAAGCCCCGACCCAGTGTAGTCTAGGTATACATGGTCTTGTGAATCGAGGTAGCTGTACTCGGTGGCCCGGAGCTCGTCCAGGCGGGCCGTGGCCTGGTACTCCGGGTACTTTTCTGAGATGGTTGGCATTATTCCGGGTAGGAATCAGATGATGACAGCTAGTGGCGTGATGGTGGCGCCCAAAAGGCGTAGCTGCTGGTAGAGCGCAATCACTAAGATATCGCAATAATAGCGTGAGTCCGAGCCTGTTTAACTCTGCCAGGTCCGAGACCACCCTCAAATAGACAGAATAACGCATTTCTGGGCCGAAGGATTCAGTGCTATCCTACTTGTATTGCTGGCTTCACCCGCCACAAGTCCGAGCCTCCGAGGGAGGTTGTCAGCGCTGGCACTCCACCTCTGACTCGCGGGTTACCTGATGCCACACACCCTCTTCTCCGGGGAGGCGCCGGGTGGTTGATTCCCATGGTGTGTGACAAATATTGGTGCAAAAGTTGGACTCGCTAGTACCTCGTTGTCCCTGTGCTTGCCGATCAGGATGCCTGCTGACTCTTGCTCGCCCGAATTGGCTAGTCGCTGGCTGACAGTTGTCCTCTCGTTCCCCTTTCCGGCGGCCCTTGGGTGTGGTTGCACATTTGCGGACGTTTTGAGGCGTGGAATGTTCATGATGACGCATGTTGTCCTCGGTGAGGGTTGCAAAGCACCTCCATAGGTTCACAGCAAGGGGGGGTGGGAGATGTGCCTTGCAGCCAACGGCCCCCTCCCTCCCGGGTCTTGACTAGGCCCTTCCCGGTATCAGTCAATCAGAATAGAGATCTTTGCATGCAAACGAAATCTGCGGTTACTAGTCGAGTGATGATCGGGCGTTTGTCTGCCTTACCTGCGGTCTGCTTCCCCTGAATATCGTTGAGCCGGTCGGCGAACCACCCGCCTTTCAGGTCGGTTTCTCTATTCGGAAATACTAGGCGTGTTAGTCACGCGGACCGTACCCGCTCTCAAAGTATTAGGCGGCCTGTCCTCAGCTGTCCTCGGGTGCCTTGCAGGGCAATACATACAGGGCTGAAGCTGGACATGGGCTGCTGGATGCGGAAACGGCGGCCGGCTCGCCCCCCTCGCCTAGCTGGTGTGACCACTCAGAGGCGAATTTTCAATTATTTCTGTGATTGTCATGGAGCTGACAATGGGGCGGCGTATGCCCAATCAGGTCAGCAGAACGACCAAACTTGCGTGGGCGTGTGGCTCAGCGCCCAGTCGGCACATGTCGGAGTTCAGTTGCCCCAGGCTCCTACTCCAGCTCTTCCGGCGGCTGGGATCGGGTTTCGACTTATGGTTGAAAGTTATGCCTGCTCATAAATACTAACGTGATGCATGTTTTCACCGTTGTTATAATTAATTTGTTAGCCCCTGTATGGTCAACTCGGCACTTGTACGTAGCGAAAAGCTTGGTCATAGGCCACAGTTCCAGTCAGAGAAAATGTCTAAACAGTCCAGGAACGTTCTTGATCTGCACATGGTGGTCAGCGCTATTGAATTTAGGAAACGGAAAGTTGGTGTTGTGACGGACTAACCCCGGGGTTCCCGTCCCAATGCAACTCTAAACCAGCAAGTGCTGGCTTTGAATATTTGGACCCCAACCCGCCGTCAGCTGTTCAAGGCCTCGGCAATATTGGTGCGGATGGGCCAGTATTGCCTAATGGGCGGCAGCCAAACCAAGTGAGCCGCCACAGGGTTGCAACGGTATGAATGCGTTGTGTGTATGTGATGGGAGGGGAGGGGTGCAAGCTCTTGGGCCAACCTCACTGTGTCATTGGATGGTGGATAATTCGCAGAAGCGATGGAGGGAAGGACTTTTGGCCCAGACAAGACGGGATGCAATATTCACTGACCAACATGCATAACTCCAGTCCTTCAGAAGATTGTCCGCCCATCCTTTACCGTCTTTCAGGCTGTTGGTCAAGGACCCAAGACCAAGGCCCTCATACCTGTATTAGTCCACTTTTACTGACTCTCTGGTGCTGTCTTAACTTCGTAGGCCAGGTAGGGTTGGGGTTATATAATACTACCATCCAATAGTAAACACCAAGGTATACTCTTCGAAAACCCCTTTTCCTTTTACCTGGGATAATAGGGGTAATCACGTGTCATAGTCGCACGTCAGAGTCCCAGAGCACCAACCGGCCGTCTCTTCTTAATGAAGCGGTGATACACCTCAAAACCACACACACCACCAACGCTTGGGCCACAGTACCGCACGCCTTGGATGTCAATGTCGCATGAGGGAGCAGATAACTCAAGATTCAAGAACTGTAAACTTCCACCGCGAATCCTACGATTGCGGTCTCGTAGTCACAGGGCCGCGGTTCCGGGAACCGCGTTAAAAGATCACTTCTGCAAGTGTGAAAAGAAAAGTAAGAATTGCCTGCCTCCTCAACTCAAGGAGGGTCCCGCCCCCTGACTAAACATAACGGCGCCATGGTGTAAGGAACGGACAATCGAAAAATCAAGAGCCACTCGCCCCCTGGTTAAAGGTCCAGAGGTTGCCTCCTTCAGCTCATTAATAGTAGTATAACTGAGTGCTAATATATATTAATGTGGTATGTAATATTATTTTATATGTTTGACGATCCCCTTCCATTAAATTATTAATCCCATTCCTTATGGCCGCCGCTTGCTATGTACCTTGTACCATTTCCCTATTGTCTTGAGGGGAAATTGGAGTTCTGAGAAACTGTTAGTCCAAGTACGCCAAGGGTTTCAGGTCGGGTGAGCACGTACTGCCAACGACCATATTCCGGATGTCATCCGGGTCGACCTCGGCTTCCCTGTTGCCCTGGTCGATCCATAACCGTGGGCGACTGCCCTCCTTCCGCGGCTTGCCCATGGTTACACAGCCGCCAAGGGTCAGCTTCTCCCACGTCCTTCCGGATTCTCCCATCCCCGGAAAGTCGTCGTCGTCATACCCCTTCGGCATGAGGCGCCGAGGGGTGAATACGGCCACGTTGCCGGCCAGGAACCGCATGAAGCAGTGGACGAGCTCGTGGGCGAGTGTGCAAGCCCCGTCGACAAGGTAGGTGCGATAGTCGACGGCGTGGCGCTGCGCAGCCTCGGCGTCCTGAACCCCCTCCGCGGCGAGCTGCTGGGACCGTAATTTGGCCACGTGCGAGACTGTCTAGATTCGAGTCTGGTCAGCTGGCAAGATCAGGGGAAATCGAACGGGGACGGCACGAACCTCTGCCTGGGTGCTTATTACACCGGCGCCTAAGGGATCCCAGTGGAGCATGACGTTCTCGTCGGTCAGCTCCTTGCCTGCTGAGGTACACCTATCTTCGGCGTCGTGTACCCAGTTGCACGGGTCAAATTGCCCATAGACCTCGCCGTCGCTATCGGGGTCGATGTGGCGGACGTCGTGGGGGGGGGAGCAGTGGCGGACCTTGTCGAGGAAGAACCGCACCCATCGCTCCATCTCGTGGTCGCTCGGCTTCATATACCGACACCCGTCGCCGCGGCAGCACGGGGTGGTCGGGTAAATGATGTCTTTGGCTGTCCTGGTGCCCCAGACGTGGATGGCAGTCGCTCCGATACAAACGAGTTGTTTGATCGAATGCTCGTGCGACAGCATGCCGAGCGCGAGCGCCGTGGTGCGGTACACGACGCCCAAGATGTCCGGGTCCACGCGATTGGGTTGGACGCCGTCCACCCGGATCGTCATGGGGAGGGTTGTTGGCCGCTGGGGGACATCGCCAGCGGCTGGCGACGGGGTGGAGGCCGGAACGAGGGAGGCTGGAGAAGGGCAGGCGTCGGGGTGGGAGGCCGGGGACGATGGCCCCTGGCGACGGGGAACGAAAGGAACAGCCACGTGGTCCATGACGACGGTGGCTGGAGGCAGAAGAGAAAGCGAAAGAGAAAGCTCGGGTTGGGAAAGCAAGAAACAAACACGCAGGTATAAGGGAAAGGTTTCTCGCTTATCTGAGTTCCAGTTCGAAACTCGGGAATGTATGAGGGGAGGCCGAGAATATAAGCTGTGCGCCCTCCGACCAAATCACTCCGATCGAATCAGTCGACCAAATCAGCCCATCGATGGCATCAGTCAAGCCAAATCAGTTAAACCAGATCAGACCGTCGAGATCAGACCGTCGAGATCAGACCGGCCAGATCAGATCGGCCAAATCAGACCGGCCAAACCGGTCAAGCCAGATCAGTCAATGGATGGCAAACCAGTCCGGCCAAGTTAGTCAAGCCAACCCGGTCAATGGATGGCAAATGGGCAGGCAATGGATGGCACAGACGGCGGATTGTGCAGTGGTGCATGTTCTCAGCAGAATCCTAGGTACACATGACCTAACAGACTTTTCAACCTTAGCATTAGGTCCTTTCTTGATGATTGGTGTTAAACGCTCGTCTCTCCGCCTCGTTTTGCCTTACAAAATGAGTGACAAAGCACCTCACATGACACGGTGCAGGCCGCCAGTTTCTAGAATATTTGGGGGGGGGGGGGGGGGTCATGTAGGTACTTCAGGTTACAGCGCCTTACTTTCCACCTTCCGTTCCAGCATTATGGTACCAGTAAACAATTTAAGTCCTCGACTCCTCGACTCCTCACTGTGGCTTAGACGTCAACTCTCCTCTAGTGAGCCACCGTAGTGCTAGAATGGAAGTTTGACAGTTTTGAGGTTGAGGCAGGTTTGTGTGGCGTCACTGGACCGTGACTTTCAAGTGACAGGGAACGATCAACGTCCATTTCATGTTCTGCACAACCCAGTGCCGAAGATCAAAGGCGCCTGGAAGCTGCCATCGTCTTGGTCCTTGACTCCTTGTCACTTGATGCCGAACTGCGATGGGTGAATACCTACCCGAGTACCTCCAGGCTCACAAAACGGACAACTCCTTACTGACATGACGTGGTAAGCCTAAACGTTCGCCGCCCGAATCTGCGGTTTATAATTATGGAGGCGGCCACGAGACCCTTTATTTACTGTGTAGGTAGATAGCAAAGTTGGGACATGCGGACGTCAGTTTACATAGGTAAGCATTGTGCAAGTCTCATCTGACCCGAGGTAACGGTACCGCGGGTCCACGAAAAGGGGGTCATGCAGGATTTCCAGGGAGGCACAATTCGATCACGACTTTCCAGCCCTCAGTATCAGTGACCTGCCTCGCAATACATTTGACCCCCTGTTCAGAAGTACATGTACCGTGGCTGTTGGAATTTCCGCTCACATCTCAGCCACAGCTCATCGGAGAGACTGCCCGCCATGCTCAAAGGCACGCAGTGGCGACAGGCCATTCTCGAAAGCTCTGCAAACACCGCCCTTTCCGAGTTTTGCTAAGGGTTGTATCATTACATTTCTGGAAAAGCACAAACCACACATGCATCTATTGAGTGCGAAAGTCCCGTGTCTTGGGCCTCACACACATTGACCCCCACCACAGAATCAAGAAGCCTGCTTCGCAACCAGGAAACCAGCCACCTCCCCATCCTTCAGCTCACCCGCCTGGGGATCCGAATCCGTCACCACCATCAGCCGCGGCGTCCACAGCAAATTTCCATTCGCGGTATGCCCCTGCGACCACGCCCAGCGCACCACACCCGCCGCGCCCAGGTACACGCCGGACTGCTTCTCCCCATCCACATAGTACGCATACGGCTCCAGCATCAGGCCCGTCTTGGACCCGCCCTCAATCATGCTGCCCCGCTCCGTGTTGACGCGGTACGGAGTCGCCTCGCCGACGCGGCTGCTGAGGCCGACGTCGTCGTAGCAGCTGATGGGCAAGTACGCAAAGCCTGTGTTGTTGTAGAGCCCCATCTTTGTTGTTGCTGTCGGTTAGTATTTGATTCTCAACTCACTAAGGCAGGTACCTAGGTAGGTATGTGAAAGGGGTGGGGCAGGGCTCATACCACTTCATAAGGCAGTTGACCGCGCGACTGCATGTCGATGCTTGCCCACCGCGGCAACAAATCGTCAATGTAGGTGCCGGTACCGACGGCGTGCATGAAAACCTCGCCGACCATGGCGGTATTCGTGTTGGTCATGGGGAACGAGCCGGGGAGGGGAGCGCAGACACCGCGGAGCAGCCTGGCCTCGGCCGCGGCGGATGCGACGTTGATGAGGCTAGCCGTGGCTAGGAGGGCCGAGGTGAGCGTTGCGGAAACCATCTTGGGCGGTGGTTGAGTTGGGAGTGTGTGAGAGACAGAGAGAGAGGTGCGTCGATCTCGAGGGCATGTTGGGTTCTTTTATGCCGGGTTCAAACCCCTGGCACACCGGGTGCATGCTGTCCAGTCGCATGGTATGCCATATGGGCTCATCTCCCAAAGATCTCGAGGTTCGGTCGCTAAAAGCTGTGCCACTTCCCATAACGCAGACCGATTGAGTTAATTTCGCGGCTGGCGGGTAAAGTGGTAGGCAGGCCAGGCTGCCCAGCCACAACAGTATTGGGGGCCAAGTTGGGGGCCAAGATGGGGGCTGAGCGCCGAGATACGTTACACTGTGCTTACTGTGGGTTTAAGCAGCTCCCACTAGGCAGAGAGCCCCTACAAATACAAATAGTCTTGTGGCGACAAGCCACAATACGAGAGTTAGGAGGTGGTATCGCCTCGGGCCTATTGTTGCATTACATTCCTAATGGTCGGCCACAAGGACATTGCATAACAAAGCGGCCAAGGCGGATTTCTGGATCTGGAGAGGTCAAGATGAGATCATGAGTCCCGTCCGGCCCCAAGAACTTTTGCGTCCTACATGTAGCCGCTTCTCTCCAATGGCAATCCACCCAATGGCCCTATCACATCAAGCCTTTAATCCCATGTGGTTCCAACCTCAACAGATAGTCCTCTCGTGCCCTGTGCTTCGCACTATCTTGTGTTCCGATCTCCGACGTGGCTCATTTGTTTGCGCCAGCGGATGTGTGCCTCAGCCCAAACTTGTAGACACTGAAATGCTAACAAGCGTGTTTAGTAACATCGTCCTTGTGTCCAAGGTAGGCCCAGTTTGAAACCTTAGTCGAGTATGGTTCGTTGGTAGGGTAGTTCACATCTCATGCCTTGGTGGGAACTTCGATGGCCGGGCAGTTAACGGTGTAAGGCGCATACACTCGGAAGTACTCGTTTTTCTTTCCTCCCGTATTCGGGCCTACTCGAGAACGGTCTTGCCTCAGATACTTGCGAACTCACAGATATCTAGAAGATTAATCCCTCCTCGCTCCGAACGTAGTCCTCGAGTATGACCACGTTACTAAAACCGCAATCTTCCTACGACCACCCTATATCTCCACCCGACAGCATTTCTCATCCAACGTAAAGTCATTCATTGATATTCCAGTTTCTCGGCGTCTGGAGAGCGATCGCGCGATATTGCGGGCTTAAAAGTGGACCGCCTCTTGTCGTCCCCCCTGCCTCCCCGAGTTGGATTTAGGAAATATATATACCTATGTATATACTAGCCTTGTTCCCGTTATTAATTCTCTTATGGAAAGCCCTGGGCTTTGTAGCTATGTAGCTTAATTCTAATAGTCCTAGATGTTTTAATAGTATCTATATTCGACTATTAGCATCTCTAACTATCCAGAAAGAGGAGAGGACAAGCAACGTCCAGGGGGCCGTATCACGTGAGGTTGTGTTATATGAAGTGCTTTGACACTCAAGTACTAGTAAGTATCTAACCATCTCGAGAGAGAAGCGGACGAGCAAAATCTAGGGGTCGTGTCCTGTGAGCTCGCGTCACGCGAAGCGCTTTGAGACTCAAGTCCTAGTACTAGTGTCTAACTGTCTACAGAGAGCCTAGAGGAAAGACAAGCAAAATCTGGGGGTCATGTCATGTGAGCACGGGTCATGTGAACGTGGCGACATGAAATTATGACTCCTCGAGGAGGTCTGTTCGCGGAGGTGTGGTGTTTATATTCCTAGTTTCCTTCCAGTCCCCAGTGGTCGAGAGCAGGCTCAGCCAACATGACCACCCACGCATTCACTCCCAAGACTGCGCTGGTCCGCCCTCCTTAATTTGCCACAATTTTAAACATTATATAACTATATCTTAATTTGTTTAAAATACCATGTCCAATCTTCCCGACCTCCTTCCTCGGGTCCCGGGCCCCAAGCTCCAGCCCTTCACGCCCACCGCCCATGCCCCCATCCAATTCATAAGGGCACTCGGCAACCCAGGCGCTGACAGCCATGTGTGGGAGGTTATAATTAATAACCAACCCTACGCCTTAAAAATGGTAATGTCAGCTTCTGTGGTACTATACCCTTGGGTGGTTCCTAACTCCCTCTGCAGTTTATATTCTACAGAGCCAAGGACCCAAAAAGCCGGCTAGCGAGTCATTTTGTCCACAATTGACCTCGCCTCACTTTTATAACGGGTACATCGACCCGTTTAACTGTGAGTGCCGCGCCTACGGTCGGCTCAAGGAAGAGAACCGGGAGCACCTCGCCACGCCGGCACACGGCTACCTTCTCCTCCGGCCCGACCAGGAGCTCGAGATCACCAAGTTGATCGTCGGGCCCGACCACACGCCAGAGGAGGATGCTCGGGCCCAGGGTGGGAGGATCTGGAACCGCCACGAGGAGCACCGCAGCCTCCAGATTCGCGCCATCGTCAAGGACATCGCCAAGGGTACCGACCCCTTCGCCACCGCCGATGTCCCGAAGATGTGGTCCGATCTGGAGGCGCTCCACGCGGTCGGCATCCTGGTCCACGACGTCCACGCCTACAACTACATAGGCGGAAAGCTCATCGACTTCAGCCGAGCTTGGACGACCCCCCACCCTGGGTACGTGGCCCTGGACCCGGACGACGTGGCGGACGAGATCGTGGCGGACCCCGAGGGCCTGAACCAGGCGGTCGAGTGGGGCAGGGAGCAGGGCTGGGTCGACGCCGACGTTGTGGTCCCCGAGGATTTGGCCAAGTGTGCGGCGGGGGAGGGCCCAAACCAATACGGGACCGACCCAAAGCTGTATAACTGGCTTAAGTGGGAGGGGGATCCACTGGTCGCGTCGAAGTTTATAGAGACGCAGGTCGTCGAACTTTAAAAACCACATCTAAAGAATTAATATATAACATATTAAGTTATAATTTATATACATCATACACTTCACTCAACCCCGGACTGGTCGTGTCTAACAGACAAGCGGAAAGTGCGGGACCACCACAGACTATTGAAGTAAGATGGGTAACTCAAATCCGTAAATCGGTGTGTTGTCTGTTACTAACTAGAGAGGGAAGCAGGCGGGAAACTAAGAAAAAGTTATAGCACGGAGATACTCTCAATCCAAGACTTAAATCAGGATCACTCTAGGGCAGGGCGACCCATTTGCTGGTAGGAGCCAACCATGTCCCCCAATTGATAACCGCCCACGATCAATCAAACCATCGTACAACAAGGTTAGGGTACCTCATCTCCGAATAGACACCGTAATGATCACCTAGGATTATCTCCAGGGAAATTTGGAAGTTATTGCTGAGAGAGTAAATGCCGGAAGATGAAGGGGAATTTGGTGTGGGCGGTACGGGCAAAGGTCTCCGCCATCTTCTCCCTCATGTGGGCTGGAAACTGGTAAGGAGTGGCCACATAATTAAATAATAATCTCCAGCCTCGTCCTATGCCTCTAACAACCGGACCACATTCCCTTGTCTTTGGCGCTCTTATTTGTGACCTCGCCCTTATTGAGGCCCCCTTTTAACCAATCGTGATCATCCCTTTTCTAGTATGTGATGGACGATGTGGAGGGGAAGAACGGTTAGGAGGTAGTCGATAACGTGTTTGGTGGCAGCTCTTTTGAGGGTTTCGTCCCGAGTCATCCCCGGGAGTAGATCCCGACATCCGGTAGATACCTACCTAACCAAGCTCTTTTAGTAAAAACGGTGTCGTGATTATGGGTGAGTAATCGTATCCTGTACTGGCGTAACTCTGCTAATATTTGTTCTGAAACAGTCTGAAGAACTCTTGAAAACCACTTGAGAATCTCTTGAAAATGTCGAGAAGATTTAATATGCCTGGAGGAACTCCAGGTGCCTGGAGGAACGTACGAGGAACGAGTACTTCCGAAAGGTTCCTTTTCCGAGAAAAACCATGGCCTGCTCAAGCACGGACCAAATCCCCACATCAAAAGCCGTGTCGTTTTCCTCTGTATACTGTAAAGTTTCTACTGTCATTATCCTAAAGATTATGGAAGGAGAGCCATCTTGTTTTGCCTGGAGGAACTTACCTCTGACGATGAGCGTCTCGAAGTTGGGCTTGGCAGTGGTGGTGCACGGACGGTCTGTTAGTCATGGCTTGCAGCCCGTGCCGGCCCCAAACTCAGCTGTGGGGCCAGCTCCGCTTCAGAAGGGCCAATAAGATGGCGTACCCCCGGGTAGCTTCACCGGGGAGCTTCACCGACGACCACGCAGATTGCAGGGCAACACGGCAACAAGGTGAGCAGGAAAATATTAATTGAAGCAGCTTATTCTGCTGGAAAAGAGCCCTGGAACAGAGCAGCGGTGGAGAGCTGTGCTACGATCCGGGCTCGGAAACCCCAGGGTCTCCCCAGAGCAATGCATCCTCTACGTCTTCGGTTTCAGTACCCTGGCCAGATTCAGCCATTGCATCCCATTCTTGAAACCACGACTCGTGCCTGTGGTCTTGCTCGAACCGCCGTCTGGTCTCCTCGCCCCGTCGTTCCAGCTTGACGATGGCGTCTCTCATGTCTTTATCAAGCACATTCTTGGGCTCGATAAAGTCGCCGCGCGCCGGTTTCCGAAACAGATGCAGCCCGTCCCAACTCTGCGCCCTCGACAGCTGCACGTACAGGCTCATGAAGCTGGGTCGAGTCGCCGTACCGCTGGAGTGGACGCCTTTGAGGTTGACGAGCACATCCGAGAACTGCTTGCCCTGGCTCTTCTGATCCGTCATGGCGAAGGCCGGCGTGCAGAGAGGCCCGGTTCTGTGGGTAACCCACCTGAAACCCGGCTTGCCCCTCCATCTGCCTTCCTTGCCCCGCATTTGGCTCGGGATGGCGACCGTTTTGCTCTTGATCAAGACGGTGCCGTTGGGGAGCCCGGGGATGGCGAGGTCCGCGCTATCGTCCGACTGAAGGAGGACGGCCACCGGCGGTCCAAGATGGAGAGTCACGTCGCCGGCGAGCGCGATGGTGCCGGCGGTGAGGTCGGGGAAGATCTCGACGGCTTTGAAAGGTGCCCCGTTGACCACCTTTAGCCCGACAAACTGGTTCCGAGTCACCACGACCGGCATTCCTTGGGCGTAGAAGAACAGGCCGGGAGTCGGCAGCTGCGAGTCGTCTCCGTAGCGGAGCACGTGGCATAGGTCCCCCGCACTCAATCGCTTCCCCGACTCAGTATCGTGCTTGGCCACAAAGACTGAGATGTGTTTGCCGTGGGCACGACGAGCCCACTGGACAACGGCGGCCATGTTGAGGTCCCACCGGTCTTGGTTCAGGGGCGTGATGGCTCTGAGGCCATCGACGAAAGAGGACTTGCACGACGGTGTATAGAGGCGGTGGCATAGCCGCTGAAAGTCCAGCTCGGTCTGCTCGCCGTTGCGCAGGCGCCGGAGGAAGCCCCGCAGCCTTGGACAGCCAGCCGCGCGGACCTGTTCGCGGAGGATGACGACGGCCGTGAACCGGAGGAACAGCTTATGCGCAGCTAGGTGCCTTGAAGCGCTCTCTGGTTTCTGTCCGCCACGGTCCCTAGGCGTTGGCAAGAGGAGGCTGGTCTGCAGGACCGGGTCGAACTGGAAGAAGTCGCCAAAGAACAAGACCATTGGGATTCCGCCGAACGGTCGATGCTGGTCGTCCCTGTACTGCTTCAGGCGGCTGTCCACTGCCGCGAGTGTGAGACCGCCCACCTGGCTGATTTCATCGATAATCAACATGATCATGTTTTTCCACCGCAGCTTCTCTTCTTCCGAGATGTTCTTGGCTGTCGCGGCCCTGCCCTCGAACGCAATGTTTGCCGCCGAGTGCAGCGTCACTCCGCCGATCAGCGCAGCCGCGTTGCCGCTGGCGCCCGTTAGGAGCAGCGTGTGGAGGCCATTTTTCAGCCGGAACATGTCCTTGATAGCGTGGATGACGCGGGACTTGCCTGTGCCGCCCTCGCCGCCGACGTATTGGAAATGCTGCCGACTCCCCTCTTCCTGCAGCCGTGTGCCGCGGTCGTCAAGAAACGCTGCCGGCAGCAAGACCGCCATCGATTGGAGCTTGTTCAGGGTCCAGTGCCTTGTGAGGCCCAAGGCCACATCGACGTGTGTTGCATAACGGCCGAGTTCCAGCCGCATCTGTCCGCCCGGACCGACCCCATCTGCTGATCCTTCGCCTCCGTGAACGGGCCACCGCGGGCTTGCGTGGGGCTCGCCGGAATGCGCAGAAGAAGGGTTCGTTTGCTTGCCCTGGATCTTCGCCGTCACACTGCTGTCCTCTTTCTTCTGGACCTTCAATACCGCGTCGATCTCCTCGCGGCTGGGCAATCCCATGCCGCAGAAAGGCGAGTCTTGGAGGTCCTGTAGTATGGTATAGAAATGGTGACCACGCCTGGTAGCAGTGTTGTCGTCCTGGCTTGGGTCAATTGCCCTCGCCTCTTCGTCCAAGCGCCTCAGGGCCGAAGTCGCTGTCATATCCCTGATGTCGCTGCCTCGAACCGTTGAAAGGACATCCAAGAAGGCCTCGTAATGGTCCTGTGGATCGATGCCCCCAACATCCAGCCCGACGCCGTCATCGTCCCCCTCCCGGTCGTCAAAGTCAAACCCGTCGACGACGTCTTCGTTTTCCTGTTCTAGCCCTTGCAGCTTTCGATCAGCACGGGCATCGTCCGCCGAGACGCGTAGCAGAGCGATGTTCTGGACGTGTGAGCGGATTCGAGCGCCCAGCTGCTCCTCGAGCGATCGCCAAAGTCCTGGTATATCGTCCGCCGGCTCAGCCTGAAACCTTTCCCATGGAACGAAGAGGGCGAGGTGCAGGACTGCGTTTCTGTATGTGACTTGTAAACACTTTTCTTTTACGCCGAGTGGATCCTGCTACTTACCTTCTTACAAATTTCTCGTCCTGCTCTTCGAACTCGTCTGTGAGGCGACCATGAAAAACGGGGACTGCTGTCTCGTTGGGAGTTCGGAGGCATTGAATCCATCCTTTACAGACTGTTGCCGATGGTGGAAAAGGAACCGAAGTTGGTCCTCGCCGATGACCATGCTCTTTTTTCAGAACGACGAATGATGCGTAGTCGTAGAAACAGAGGTGTTCGAGGATCGGGCCGCGGTGCTTGTATGCTTCCAGGTAAGAGAGCTTAAAGCCGCTTTCTTGGAAGTAGACATTGTTTGGGTGCGGCTCTTGACCAAGGCTCGCCAATGCTTCTCGCAGACACGGCCACTGTCTAGCACAGGCCCAGTACAAGGAGTTCAGATGTATCCAGCTCCAGGCAGAGACGTTCGTGAAGTCGGTCTCATAGCCGAGCAGATAGCCAAGCACCTCAGGATGTGAGAGCTCTCTGCTCGTGTGGATTCGATTTGCGACTCGTAGGAGGAACGATTTGGTGGCTTCTCCCATCGCCGACGGCGCAGCAGAGCCGTCTGGCTCTCCTTTCTGCTGTAAGGCCAACTCCAGCAGCTCCTCTGCATGAGCGAGTCGCTTCCACATCGGAGCGTTGAGCTTCGAGGCATAGTTGCAAATGTAGTGGACGAGCGCCAGCCCCTTCTTCCGCGTAATGACTGGTGATATGTCAGTATTATGCCGAAGACCTACGGCCATGCTCTGGTTGTACTGGTTGACCATCTGATGATCCCGTTTCACCTCGAGCAGGCCGTCTTCCGTAAAGCTAGTCTCCGGCACGAGTTTCCACGGCGCCCGGAACCGACATAGCTGCGCTTTGCATTTCTCCGCACCCGACTTGAGAACTTCCTTGATCGAGTACTTCACACACGTAGCGGTATGGTGATGGACTTGGCAGCGAGACGCGACGAAGTTGGCTTCACGCTCAAACCTCCCCGATAGCCACTCCGCGTCGTGAATCAACTCGGGCTCTACCACAGTGGTCTTCTTGCCACTCTCCGTTGCCTCTTTCGCCAGGGCCTCGTCCAGGGTCGCGGTGAATACGTCATCCACAAAGCTCTTCACTTTGGACCGGTATACCCCTTCGTCGGGATTGGCCATATCGCGGACGAGATTCGCCAGATCCAGGTTCCCGTCCAACCACAGCAGGCCGTGCAGGTGGAGGGCCCCGCGGTCGTTGGTCTCTATGGTGGCGTAATAGTGACTCACCTTCCCATAGATGGATGGCCGTCCGACGCGAACGTAATGCTCAAAAAATAGGGAGATCTCACGGAAGAAGAAAAGAGTCGAGCTCAGAGGATCGTGGACCGAGAGGGTCGTCGCCTGCAGGGTCGTGGACAGTGCGCTGAGAAAGGCTCTAGCGGCCTCGCCATCTCGTCCCCTGTGCGCCGCGAGCTTCAGCTTTACGGGGTTGTTGATGTCGTTTGGGTTGAGCGTAAACCAAATAGCCGTGAGGCCGAACGCCACGATCATGGACCAGATCTTCTTCCGCATCGACAGGCGACTCTCGTTTGATAATGGATGTCGGCTACCGTATAGAGAGAGCTCCTTCATAAGTGCAAGAACATCTCCGTCCGTCGTTTTTCCCGTCTCGGACATCTCCTTTTGCGCCTCCCTCAACCGCTCGGGTGTCAGCCTTCGATGGATTCCCTCAATGCGTCGGAAAGCCGACCGCTTCAAGCGTCCCTGGCCGATTCGTCGATTCCGGGACTTTACAAGGATGTTGAAGATGAGGAACCCAAACATGGGGTGCTGGCCAAAATGCCCACCGTGTCTCTGCAGGACAACCTTGGCCCACGATTCTAGCGTCATATCTCGCAATAGCGGATTTGCTGAGCCTCCCTCTTCGTTACGATCCACTACCCGTGGTCCGCCACGCCCATACGGAAAGCAACAAGGGAATGTCTTGGGAAAATAGTCGGGAGAGAACGCGTCGGCAAACTCACTACCGCGCGATATCCGGATGAACGGCCGTTCCGAGGAGCCATAGACCTGCATAGACGGTGCGTCGCCGGCACCGGCCTCATAGCGGTCGTCAGACTCGCGCTCTGCTTGTAGCGCCAGACTGATAAAGTCTAGCTTGTCCTGCTCTTCGAAGGCGGCCTGGTCATCGATCGGAAACATGGCCGAAGACCGTAGCTCAAACACCGGCTCCTCCGTTTCTTCAGCCGTCGCCTCCTCCAAGCTGGCGGTGGATGCGCTAGGCGTGGGCTCGGCCGGAATAGAACTGTCCTTGCATCTATCTGCTAATTCCGCCGCAATATCCTCAACCGTCGATGGCTCGACCGGGAGATCCTGTCCTCGATCGGTCGGCGGCACGATCTGTGCTGTCCGGATGGCTTCCTCTGCAGTCTCTTGCTCTCTCACCATTCGTTGGTACGCCAGAGACGGCACCTGGCTACCATTCTCAAAGGACCAACTGTCCATCTCCTCCTCGTTGATTGCAATGTCCGCATAAAGAGGGTTATTTGCCCGCAGCCAATGCAACGCTGTGAGAAGGGCGCCGGGTCGGACACTCAACAGTTTGCTCACGTCCACCGGCCTCGGCCGCTCTAAGCCGGTCCAGATTACATGCACCTGGTCCAACGACGAGACAAGTGGATGCGGCAATATGGTCGCAACCAAAGACTCTACATCGTTGGGGAAGACCGAGATATGGCCTACAATGTGCTTCCGATATGTCGGACCGGTCTGCTGTCCGCGCTGCACGTTAAACTTGGTGATGAACCCGTAAGCCGTATTGAGGGAGATGAGCTTCTCCTCTAATGGGGTGAGATCTCGGAGCTCCTTTGGGTATCGGTGCTCACAGCCGATATCCATCGTACTACCCATGCAGACGCCCGGAACCCGGTGTCGATCGAAGGCGGCTTGACAGGCGAAGCAGATCGGCACAACATCGTCGCCATCTCGCTCCGGAAAGCAGATCTGGCATGCTAGGAGATTTGTCATTGCTGGTTGAATGTCCGCGGGAACCGCTCTTTTCCAGTGGACATGGCCAAGATCTCTTGGCTTCTTCTTTATATAGCAAACCGAGCACGTTGCTATCTCCATGGTGCTCTCGTCGTGGAACGCTTTTAGGAAGGCTTGGACCGTGTCGACTTTACGTTCCCTCGGAATAGGGTTGCACCAGTCACGGCGAACCGAGGCCGCTTGTTTTTCCCGGAAGGATCTCTCCCTCTCCTGGACCAGTTAATCTAGTGCCTCCCTTTGCTGCGCAATCATCTCCACGGACGACCGGTCAAGATGGGTTGGCTGTCCGCCCGCTGGGTCCGGGGAAGGCTCTTCTTGCCTCGGCCGGCGCCGCCTCCTGATTATTTATTGTTAGTCACCCAACGCCACAGGCAAACCTGAAGTTTAGGAAGATACTATTACGTACTGCGGAGATGACGAATCGGCTTCCTGGCTCGCCCTTCGAGCTCTTTGACGGCCCCGGCTAGCATGCTCTGCTAGCTCTTCTCGACGTCGCGCCACCTCCTCCCGCTTCTTCCGCTCTCTCTCCAGCCATTCTCGTATCTCTTCGGCTTGCGGATGATTTTCTCGTTCCTCTTCCAGCCGTCGTCTTTTCTCCTCTTCCCGGAGACGCCGATGTTCTTCTTGACGCAGACACCTCTCCTCGTGTTGACGGCGGCGGTATTCTTCCTGCTGCCGCATCGTCTCCGTCTGCTGACGGTGGCGCTCCTCCTCGTCCATCGATCTGATCGTCTCTCGCCGCTGCCGGGTGATCTCTAGCTCGCGTTGCCTCGTCGCCTCCCGCTTGCGTTGCCTCGTCGCCTCCCGCTTGCGCTGCCTCGTCACCTCCCGCTCATGCCGCCTTTGCTCGGCCAACCGCAGTCGCGAGGCTTGCCGTATGGCCCAGCTCTCCTCGTCTTGTGGTTCTGTCACCATCACCGGGTGTTGGAACTGACCCACTGCTGGCGGCTGGAACGGCTCGACACGAAGGTCTGAGGGAATCCTTTCATGTCCCACGCAACCTGTTTTCTGTGGTTCCCTCCGTGAAGGAGAAGATAGGGGAGAACGACCGTCATACGAATGAGCCATCCCAGAAACAAACAAGGAATTCCGTTGAAATATATCGTTATATAGCACCAAACACTCTGCGAAACTCTGTGTCGACGGCTCTAATCGTGAGCCACTTCTCTCGACAATAGAAAAATCGCTATCTAAAAACGTGCCCGAGTAGACTTGGAGCCTTACAACAGGGGACCACGGCGGACAACCCTCCTCCAGCTGTACCTCGACCAGAACCAGATCCAACCTTCCAAATCACTTCCAGACCCAACGTCATTCTCTGTCGCTCATCATGAAAAAGAAACATACGACAGAGCGTTCCATGCTCACACTCAATATCGAACCAATAAGGTTACTCAAAGAGACGTCTCAAGTCTATTGCTTCTTTGACGCACAAAACACACGGAACCTATCAGCTCTGTGAGATTACGCCATAGAGGTTAATCTTTACGGGATCTGATTACTGAAGCCCCTAGATGACGATATAGCTTACTGGAGACTCAAGAATGCGACGTCATACATCGGCGATGAGGTCAAACCGGTGCTAGAAGCCACCTTTTTTACACCGCGGTGCTCCATTTTCCCAATCCAAGGAACTCAATGCGTTCTTCCCATCCCGATTTTCTGACCTAAACTATCATCTCCTGATACTGTTCATAATTCCATTGCAGTCAAGATGGCTTCTTCTTCCGCCTCTGTTGTTTACCCAATACCCCCACTACCAAACAAGCGAGACCAAGGCGCGACTGGCGGAGACCTCATCGTCACCTACCACTCCGACTTGGCCCAATGCGAGATCCTGCCAACCGGCTCCCGCTACACAAGCGCGGGAAACTTCAAAGCCGGGACCTTCCTCCCATTCATCCAACCCACCTTCATCCACGACCTCTATCCGCGGCTCCTTAGCACCGAGGATGAAGAGAGCTCGGGGCTGCCAGTGATACTCTCCATGTTTAACACAGAACCGAAAGCAACAACGCTGGAAGAAGATTGGGAGAAAAAATGGTTCACCATAGTCGCCCGACTTTTCCCGAACAAACTTACCTTCGAAGGCGTAGCAGTCAATGGATGGGAGACAGACGATCCCCAATCCGTGAAGGTTACCCTCGCAATGCCGCGTGATGGTGGTTTAACACCGTATGCCCTTTTACTATGCCATAACTATGATTCGCAATGGACGCTGACGCATCCAAGAATTATCCCCCGGCGACTCGGTAACCCCGATGAAACGGTTCCCTGGCCAGGCACATCGGCACGTGTGTTCTTTACCGGCCCCGTCGATCTGGATACATTCCATCTCATGGACACAGCCTGGCCAGAGCCACTCACTAAGACTGCAGTGTTTGTCAAGCTAGCGTCGTATTTGCAGCCGGAGAACGACCGCCCCCCTCACAAAGGTATCCACGTCTGCCACGTCCTCCTCATCTTTCCCGTTGAACAACAACCGTGGAAATCGTTAGCCAGCTGGATGCGAACAGCTGTCAACCCATTTCCAAGAGGATCCTGGATTGCATGCAGCGGTCGCCTCCTGGGAGTTCTCGATCGAAACCTCATCCAAGGCCCTCAACTCGTCGACACAAGCGTTCGCATCCCAGTAAATTCTTCCAGACGACTGGGAGTCTATTCGACAAAGCAGTTTAACCGCTCACAACACGACGCCCATACGACCTAGCACAATGCCTACAACACCACGCTCAACCGGTCCACGAGGAATCACAAGCTGGAACCCATTCTCTTCACCCATTGGCGGCCAAAGCTCATTGGCAAATAAAGAAAAAAACCCGGCACAGCCCCGGAAGCATCTGGTTCATGAGGCAACCGAGCCACCGGCCACCCTTGAAGCACCGCCGAACTCGACCACAACCGACGCCGAGCCAGTGCTTACAATTTCAAGCCCAGGTATGACCCCCTTCAAGCTCGCTAACTGGGCTAACCACCAACAAGATACCAATCACACCGACGACGGTTCAGACCTAGAGCAGTTGTTGGAAGATCAACTCGCTCCGGAGGACACCACTCCAACAAGAAAAAGAAAGAAGCAAACTTCTCCGGAGCCGATCCGAAGCAAAAGGTCTACAGCGGGAAAAAAGAGGGCGCGACTATACGATTAGACGCTAGTCTGGCTGAAGAAACCACATTTCCTTACTTTCCCTGCATTTGTAAATAACCATCATGAAATGAAGAAAAAAAAAATGGAAAAAAAAAATGACATGGTTGACTCTCGCAACTCTAGATGGGGAGAAGCAACTTTAATGGCAGCGATAGCTGCGTACCGCCAACTGCCAACCATAACATCACAGACTTCCAAAAAGCACTCTATAGTAGCAACTAAAAAGTTCCTCCAGGCTCCTTTGGCGTGCCGCGCGCAGCCGGCACGGTCACTCCTGTGGTAGATGGAAGAGGTTGAAGCCGGCCCTCGTTGGGACTGAATCCGTCCTGATAGGTAGCAGCAACTGGAAATCTATTGTATGCTTAGTCACTTTGGCGGAGTGGTTAACGCGCTGCCCTGCTAACCACCAGTTAGCTGCCAGGCAGTTCCTTCGGGAGCGCAGGTTCGAATCCTGCAGGTGACGTACCGTGATGTACCTTTTGCCATCTAACCTGACCCCTTTCGATATCATTCATTTTTTATCAAGTTACGGATTCAATATCACATTTCCTTCTCACTATACTCACAGGCCCGTTTGTACATACCTCGTCCTCGCTAATTGGTTGGTTAATATCCTACTTTGTGCAGGTGCAGAGGGGCTCTGTGTCTTGAGGATACTGGGACTTGGACGTCGACCCGGAGCTTTTTGTGCTGGCTACCTATTTCAGATAATTACACAGCCCCTGAAATCATCCTCCCCTTGACGTATCTGAATGAGAAATCCTATTTCCCATCATCTTCCCTAGGTAGCTGCCGCACTCACGGCAGCACGGATCATCCCGATTGCCATCGGGGTCTCGCACCAGGCGGGGTACGTCTGCGAGAAGGCGAGGTGGGCCTCCTCGCGCGATCGATGCGTGTACATCTGGGACCCGGTCGCGAAGTCGCGCTCCTCTGGCTGGAGCATCATGGGCCAGAAGTGCTTGTTGTACTTGTCGACGGCCGTGAACAGCTCCTTGAGTTGCTCGTTGAGCTCCCCCTGCTTCTTGACGATCGAGGCCTCGTCGGCGAATACTTCCGGCATGCGGTCCAAAATGTCGTCGCAGTACTTGCCGCGAACATTTGCGAGAACCTCCCGGGCTGACGGCATGGGCGCACCCTCGGGAAGGTCGGCGCGGGCCTGGAGCAGGTGCTGTAGACCCAACAGCAGGCGCACCTTGATTAGCTGCAGGCTCGATACGAATGAGAGGTCCAGGATCGTGCCGCCGGTCCAGAGCTCGACTTCTTCGGTGGCATCGGCGTCCTTGACGAGTGGATACCCCTGATTGGGCCCGAGATCTTTGGCCTCGGGCCTGTTTCGGAACTGGAACCCCCATCCCTTCAAGAAGTCGTAGGCCTCCTGGTTACGACCGAGCCGAATGTACAGGGCGGGAATGAGATAGCGTGCTGCTTGGTTGTCGGATGTGTTCAACCGCAAGAGCTTGAGATAGACCGCCAGAGCATCCTCAATCCCCTGCTGCCTCCAGGAACGGACGAGCATCTCGCCGTGTTCGAACAGGGCTCGCAAGTACGGCCGCGCCGATTGGAATAGCCATAACCTGCCCAACTCCATGGCGTTTGCTGGCAGTTCATCGTCGCCGGCGGACCGGGCAAGTATTTTTGCCTCCTCTTCATCGAGCTTGGTCTTGGTGCCTTTGATAGTATTGCACGTCGTCTTGTGAGTCGGACGGTCAGACGTTTGGTGATCGCGGCCGCAGTAGTAGTAGGTGTAGCACCCCCCGCACCGCGATAAACCATCCGTCTTTTTGCACACCTCGCATTGCTTTCGTATCATGGACGGGAAATGTTCCTCCATCTTGACACGGGCTCAGTTGGGCTTCAGGTTGTTTCCTCCGAATCTCGGTGCCAAGTGGTGTTATGGCTGAGAGGGGGGACCAATTGGGACTCGAGCCTGGGACAGAACCCCTCGAACTTCGACTCGAAACCTGAATGCAAGGCTGTAAAAAACTGAGCTGTTGACTAGGACTTCACAGAACGAAAAGACTCAATCCAAGCCTTGTGCCATTCTGCTACTGAACTGGCCACGTTTGGAGTTGACAGATGGCACGGAAGTTCCCATTAGCCGGAATTGAACCATTGCAGCCATGAACGGAAGACACTTGCCCGCCTTTCCAACCCCTCTCTCTCTCCCTGTGCAACCCCGCCCCCTCTTCCATTGACCAGTTCCATGTCTCAAACATGATCA
This sequence comes from Chaetomium tenue, assembly GCF_020726465.1. NCBI lineage: Eukaryota > Fungi > Ascomycota > Sordariomycetes > Sordariales > Chaetomiaceae > Chaetomium > Chaetomium tenue. The sequence continues at coordinate 4,200,466 of NW_027117334.1, read as the reverse complement.
AGTAGCCAAGAAGCCAAGTCCATCACAGACTCGCACGGGGCCGGCACTGACCGGCAATTAGAAAAGCTTAACGGCTCACGGGTCCAAACAAGGAGATCATAGGTCAATCCCTTTGTCACTGAAAAACAGAAGGATTCGATGACAGTGGACGGCTGCCCAAAAGAGAGGGCGGGAACCCTAACCCAGGCTTGGTGGTGGGGCACCGACCTCCCAGTCTCGCTGTTTTCCACCCAACCACCTCACTCCACTGGCATCGACAGCCCAACTGTCGGCCTGAGAGAGGTCAATTGACCATGGCAAACCTGTTCATTCTTGTCAATCCAACTCTTTCAAGGTTGGTTCGGATGTCGTGGCCCCTGCCCAACGCCTCACCTTGCGTATTGCACAATTGTGCATTGCAAACACGTCCTTGCGTCGTCGGAGCAAGGGCACTCATTACGACTTTCATGCGCTGCGAAGCCTGATTGAAGGATGGTGGTGGGTTGGTGACCGCCTACGTGGCGGTCTGCCTGTCAAACCAAAACCAACATGCGCGGCTGTTCGGGGCAGTTCGGTCTTGGGTGAAACGTTGGGTTTGGCATCGGGCGATGCGCCACCGCAGGCCCAACGATCGACTAAGACCAAATTCGACACTGAGAGAGCGCGCGGGCCACGTGTAGGGGGGCAGCTCACATGCGCCTTTGCCCCTTCGAGATCGCGGGCCGCGAAGCAAGAATCGACAACCGACGAGAATGAGCGACTCGCCGTGCTCGCTCACTCGCTCACTCGCCCTGCTTTGAAGTGACTGGTCGGAAAGGGCGAACCAGTGGGCGGGGCTGCATCCGATTGGGAAGGAACCACAACATCGATCGCTGAGTCACAGTTTGGACTCGCTCTTTCGCTGCAGAGTGGCTGCAGATTTTGCTGCAGACTTGCTGCACACTCGATGCAAACTCCCCTTGCAACTGGTCGAAACTGAGTGCGAAGACCCCGCCGATCGACTCCCTGGCTTCCCTGGGAACTCGACCCATCCGCAAGCCTCGAGAATTTCGGCGTTTGACAGCTCACCACGGCAACGCAATGCTCCCTCCAATGCTCCCCTAGTAAGACCCACCCCGGTGTTCCTGGCGCTCGAGCCTGGGTATCCGGCAACGCTAAACAGCCAGTTGCCATCGGGCTTGGCGGGAACAAGCCATTCAGGGCTGCCATTGAGGCCCAACTTGAGACTCGACGACGAATGGCAAGACTCGACCGAGCAGTCCGACGCAAGCAATGGCTGGGGCGACTGGGCCAACTGGGCCACTGGGCTGGGCACGGAGAGATAGCCAGCTGGGGTATGCCGTGGCAGAGTCTGCGACAGGCTGGTACCGATGCCAGCTCACTCGACAGTTTGCTCACCGCCGGGTAGAAATACGCCCGCGCCGTCTGGACGAGGGGGCTGGTTGATCCACAAGGCATTGCAGCTTCAAAGCGCAATGAGATATCTTTGCAATCTCAACATCTACATCACGGTCGAAGCCGCAACCCTCATCGGACTCCTTTTGGTCATCACCACTTCATACCTCTACACCACAATCATGATGGCGAGGAGAAGAAGATCCGGCGCCGCCAAGGCTGCTGATGGCAAGGGTACGGCTCCCGCGAGGAGGGATAACGACAGCAGGCCCGAGACTTCGTGAGTGGTGCCCATCCCCCGTGCCCGTAGACTGCCCGTAGAGATTCTGTTGAGAGAGATTCTTCCCTATTCCTGAAGCTAACTCGTCTTGTTACCCACCCCTAGGCCCTACGGCAGCCTCGCCTGCCCTGTCCCTTTCTCCAGCCCGCTCAATGTGCCGCTGGACATCCTCAAGAAGAGCCCTAAGCTCCATGCCGCCTATGAGAACGGCCTCCCGGAGCTCCCGACCATCCCCCAGGACGTCGGCCATGTGCTCGTCCACTACCTCCACACCGGCACATACAGCTCGCTCAAGCCCAGGCCGACCGAGACCATGACGAAGCAGGTTTGTGAGCTCAAGACCAGCATCCAGGTGTACGCCGCCGCGAGGGCATACGAGATGCCGGATCTCATGCGCCTAGCCGAGGCCAAGATCGACAAGTTCGGCAGGAACCTGGCCCTCCCCACTCTTCTCGAGGTGGCCCGGGATGCGTACCCGTCGTTGACCGAGGGGGACGCTTGGTTTCTCGACTATCTCCGGGCCCGCATCCGCCCGCACCTCAAGGACCCCGCAACCCTGATGGGGTCGAACCTGCTGGACCAGATCAGCGGCATCCTCTCGCCCAACAGGGTCCTCCTCAGGACTGTCCTCGAGCTCTTCTGCGAGAGGATCGTCGTCCGCCCTGACTCCCCGGCCCCCGCCGCCGGCGTGAGCACCATCGCGAGCCCCATCACCAGCCCGGGCAGCTCCAGGCCCGTTACCCCCGCGTCTGCCTCCCCCAAGTCGCTCCTCGAGATGAGGTCGAGGTCCGTCGTCCGGGAAGACATCACCCCCGTTCGGAAGAGCAAGAGGGTGACGTCGTGGACGGCTCACGACAACGAATCGGAAGCTTCGTTGTCCATCTCGCCCGAGCCGACCGCCTCGGAGACGGCCCCTCCCACCTTCGAGATCCAGCCCGTGCCCGAAACGTCCCGTGCCGTCCCGCCCTTTGCTGAGCTGGGGCCGGTCATCTTCGACGTCATGCCCCCGCCGGGGCCGCCAATCAAGTCAGCCGTTGCGTCCGAGGACAGGTCCATCCCTGAATCGGACGTTGCCAAGATCGCCATTGAGCCTGAGGTGAAGATTGAGGCTGAAGTTGAGGCCCTGCCTATCTCCGAGTCCGAGGTCAAGGACGAGGCTGAGGGTGAGGTCAAGATTGCCATCGAGCCTGAGACCAAGGCCGAGGCTGCATCCGAGCTCAAGGCTGAGCCCGAGGATGAGGTTGACGGTGGAGTGAAGCTCTCGGATGATGAGACCAATGAAGAGTCGGGTGAGGTTCCTGTCCAGGTTCCTGTCCAGGCTCCTGTCGAGGCCGTCGAGGTTGCTACCGAGGCTCCTATCGAGGCTCCGATCGAGTCCAAGGACGAGGTTCCTGGTGAGGCCCCCCGCGACGCCCCTGTGGAGACGGAGAAGGAGAACGCCACTGAGCCTGAAACCAAGCAGCAGGAGGAGGAAGAGGCCACCACCGAGGAGGTTACCGTTGTTCAGCGGGAGCGCAAGGATTCCGGCAAGGGTATCGACCTGGAGCCTCTGCCCAAGGAGCTCGACTCTATTCCCGAACATGTGCCCGAGATCTATGAGGCCGAATCCAAGGCCCAGCCCCAATTCCGGCCCGCGGTGCTTCGGGAGGCCGACTCGGGATTCTGGGAAGGTCCCGAGGTCGAATCCAGCAAGGCTTCGGTCGTTGAGCTGGAGACCGTGCCTGAGCCAACTGCCGAGCCCGCACACGAACTTGAAGCAGCCGCCGCCCCGAAGGAGGCCGCTGGCATCGACACCCGCGACTTTGCTGGCGCCGAGGAGGATGTGAAGGACAAGACCGACAATGACGCCGAGGTCAACGTTGACGCCGCTAAGGAGGTGGTCGCCGAGACCCTCCCCGCTGAGGGAGATTCCGCCGAGACACTCGTCGACGCCCAGTCCAAGGACCTCGAGTCCCAGCCCGAGCTGGCACCCCTGCCGATCAAGTCAGTCGAGAGGGCCCCGGAGCAGCTTGACGACGCTGCGAGCCTTGCGCCCGAGATTACCGCAGTCCATGAGCAGGAGTTGCCTGAGACGGACAAGAGCAAGGAAGTCGAGGCACAGCCGGAGCCAGAGAAGGTAGAGCCGGAGCCGAGAGTTCTAGAACAAGAGTGTTTGCTAACTGTGATTAACAGGTTCAGAAGGAGACCGTCGAGTCTGAAGTGGTGGCGAAGCAAGAGCCCGAGCCCGAGGCGTCCTCGTCGGACGCTGTCCCTGTTCCCGACGATGCTGAGCCCGCTGGGCCCTCTGACGCCAAAGCGGCGCAGCCCAGCGACGAGCCGCGGTCGGAGCCCGCCGCGAAGACGGGACTCCAGCGCGCCAACACCGACTCAGCCCTCCTCGCCGCCAGCCGTGCAGCTGACGCCGTCGAATCCGCGCCTGTTGCTAGCGGCGAATTCGTTCCGGGGCTAGACAGCGCAAAGACCGAGGCGGACGGCCAGCCCTGCAGCGCCCAGGTGAGGCAGCGCGGCTGGAAGAAGCGCTTCCTCAGCCTCCGGTACCCGGTCCTCTTCGGCCGGGGTATGTGACTCGCTGCGCCGACGTCCGCCATATCTCGAGTCAGTGTGTCGGCCCCGGCGGGCGCCGGCAGGAAGCACGGAAATGCCACCGTAACGACGGCTACGATTACGACCTCACACGATCTCCAACAGCAAGAACCTTGTACACTTTCCTTTGTCGATACGCATAACGACTCTCTTTCTTCTTCTTCTTCTTCGTCTTTGTCTTCAACTTCTCTCGTCTCCGGCCTTTCGCTGGGGCTCGCATTGCTATACACAACATCATCATCTGGTTGCACATCATCATCATCATCATCATCGGGTTCGGGTTGCGACGGCACGGCATTAGATTGGACTTTGCTGGGCGCCCTGGTCTTTCAGCTTTTCTTTTTCTCCACCGTCGTCTGGCAGGGGCTTCGCGGCTTCTTCGGGCAGCGGAAGAGCAACATCTTTGGGTTCGGGATCTGGGGCTGGGTATGCATTCGGAATTGGCTTGGGAAATTGATTCGGAACTGGGTGCGCAATGGCGGCCGATCGTCCATCGGAGGTCGGCCGGGGGGCCGGGCGCACGCGAGCGCGGCGCCCGCGAGATTGCACTTGTAGTTAGGTTAGATACATCTAGGTAGTTGGCATTTGGTAACATGAACTTGGGCGGCTATTTGGCTTATAATTTGGGCAGTGGTGAAGAGTGGCTGTGATGTCCTGAATTGTTATCTGAATAGGTACCTACCTGTATTTATCCGTTGAGGCTGGACTCAAGAGTCGAAACTCCCCACGGATCAAATCACCATGGACTGCCTGCCTGTCAAAGAAGGTCAAGGTTTTAGGCTTGATTTATACTCTAACCGCCTAACTGAATCATGCATGTCTTGAATGGGATTGTTGGTTTATCAAGTGAATCGCACCCTGCTAGAAATGCCGGATTCCACGTGTGTTTCTGCTGCATCCGCCCATCGTCCAGCCAGAAGCTGCAAGATCAACTTATATGTTTCAACTCCCGCCTTGTCTGAGACTGCTCTGTGTAATCAAGGGTGGGTCCCGGTTTATTGGCGGTCCCTCGCTTTTGTCTTTAACGTGGTGTTTCAGGTTTCTCGACCTACACCGACGGCCAATCGATCAGCCAAGACCGCGCCCCTTACCCACCCTTTTGGCACTGCTTTGGGCAAAGCCACGGCAATCGGTTGCAGCTGAAGTCGGCCGACGCGAAACAAAATCTCCACGTCGGAATTCTTGTAGGGGTGCTACTGGTTCTTGTCGGCAGCTGGGTGAGACCTCTCTGGGATAGGGGGGGGATTTGGGGTGAGACATAGACTAGAAATGGTGTTGATGATAACCGCGCAGCCAAAAAAAGAAAAGGGGTTGGGCGAGAGGATCCCGCGCATCTTGAGACTAAATATATTCTGCATTCCCTCTGCTTGCCCATTGAAGAGGTCCCTTTTTCCCACGGCTACACCAAACAAGTAAGCAGACTGCCAAGCCGTCGACAATAGGTCGGGGATACCCTCATCATCACAAGCCACAAGTTGGTTCGGTCACGCCTGACGGCCATGGAGACCATTCACGAATCAAGACAGAAGGGGGCTGGTACCCCCAGCGGGTTACCCGAGGCCGCCCTGTTCTCGGTTGTCAAGCCAAATCAACGGACGACCGACGTTGTGCTGTCCGCTGCGATGGATGGCTTGACTGGGAGGTCTTCCTCGCTGAAGACGCCACTGGGGAAAAAGACCAGCTTCCGCGTGCGGGATTGGGCCAAACGGTCTAATTCTAATCGGTAGGTTCAAGTGTGCATATCTTGTATTTCAGGAGCAACAGACTAACAGGCACGTTCAGAACGGCCGCGACGACGGAGATGACTCCATCCGAGGCACTCAAATCACACATCAAGCACCTCGGAGGTGGACGGCTAGACAACGTACAAACTCAGGGAACAGCCAACAACACCACCCTCCTAGCGCCACCACCCATGCGCACACTGCGGCGGCGCGCGAGTTCCATAGAAAGCCGAGCAACGCAGTGGCTTGACTTCTACACGGGATCACCCGACCCCAACAAATCTCACAGCGAACCCCTTCCGAAGCCCTCCGCTTCCACGGAGACCCCACGCCAACGCCAGCGCGCCGGGTCAAATTCGAGTCTTCGGCCAGCACCACTGCGAGTGCCTTCCTCCGAGAGACAAAACAAACCGATCTCTGCCGCTGTCGGCTCACCACCACCACCACCCCCAACCAACCCACTAGAACGGAAAAACTCCAAATGGAAGCCCCTCCCCAACCTCCCAGCCCAGCCAGGCGGATCAGGCACACCAAACGAGCCCATCACACCCCCCCACAAACACCAAGAGGACAGCCCGAATTTGAATCTAAACATCCACTCCGACCCGGCCTACCCAGCCTTCCTGCCCGTCTTCCGCTTCGACAGCCCCCCGCCCACGCCCGACAGCAGCACGGGCATTGCCGCTTTTGCGAGGACGCATGCGGAGAGGGAGAGGGATGAGCAAACGGCACATACCAAGAGGGAGGAGCAAAAGGCACATACCAAAAGGGACGAGCAGAAGGCGGCGCCAGGGGCCGGCCCGCGTACACCGCCTCTTGCGGCGCGAGCACCCATCCTCGACCGTCCCGGGCAGCAGCAGCAGCAGCAGCAACAGAAACAGAAGCTTGGTCACACCCCTAAGCCTGTGTCTGCACATGCCCCCGCCCCTGGAACCGAGCGTGAATCAACAATAGAAGGTCGCAGTCAACATCAACATCAACATCAATATCAACGACAGAGTCTCAAGATGGAAGTGCCCCAACTACCGCAGCAACAGTCACAACCGCAACAATCACAACAATCACAACCGCCTCGCCATACCCGCGCCGAGCGTGTCTGGCTGCATGTGAATTACAGGGGTGAGGCACCCTTCCTACGGGCATGGGGGTTGGATATTGGGAAAGTGGAGGATCGGGTGGACGGCGTGGAGATTTTGAGGGAGTTGATGAGGGCTGATGTGGAGGATGAGTATAATTCTGGGGGTGGGGGTGGTGGGGATGGGAAAGGGGTTGGTGCTGGGAGGGATAAGGGGAGAGTGGGAGGGGGGCATCAGGGGGTTGGGGGGTTGAGGGGGGGGTTGATTTAATTTTCGGGGGTAGTCAACACCACCTGACCTATGAGCTCTTTCACGGACCTGAACTCCTTCACGAATCATGGCAACCATAAGTATACTAATTTCCTGTATATATCATTGTCCAGCCGTTGGAGCCTTAAATAGCTCGCGTTATCTTGCTTCTATAGGATGGTTTTTGGAGTATAGAAGGAACGCTTTCTCGGTATCGTCTATCGTTACAACCGTATAGAGAAATCGACAGTTAAGAACCTCGACGTTCTTGGGTATCAGGTCCCCCGCGCCAGCCTACCACTAATTCCCCCTGGGGATTTCAAATGTTGGCAGGATCACAGCGGACATGTACATATAAATGCGTCTTTCCGTCCATCTTCCTAGGGTCTTAGGACGCCATTATCGCCGCCGTATCACCCACCGCCTACACAACTGCGCAAGAATGCAGGGCGCTAGCCAGAAAGGCGCGCCGCGCATCTTCCGTTGCGACTCTCCCGGATGCACTAAGAAGTTCTCGCGGTCCGGCAACCTAGCCCAGCACGGCATCGTTATAAGCCTAGCTGACGAGGCCATGGCGGCCGCGGTGGCGTTTGCAAGCCCCCTTCCATTTACGTTCACATCAAGGGTAGGGATGTAACAGTCCAGGGTATGGTCAGGAGGTTGGAGGATCTGTTACAAGCCCCGTTACTGCGGGGTGGAGTACTACCCAGACAAAGCCTGTCCTGCAAGACCACTGGAGCCTCATGAGGACAAGCCAGATCGTCCTGGCTTTCGGCCACTGGAGACATGGGAGGCAAACAGCACGCTGGACTACACCATGACGACAGACTACACAACAACAGAGCACGGGACGGCAGACTACGGGACGGCGGCAGACTCGGGGACGGCGGTAGACTACGGGACGGTGGCGGACTCCGGGGGAATGATTCGGCGGGTCCGCTAGTCCCGATCATTCCAGCCCCCTCCAGTCCTTAAGCCAAGGGTGGCTCATGGCCCCCGGCATGGCCAAGATGCAAGCATCCCGGTCTCCACAGACATCCTCTACGTAGGAGTCTATCATGCGAAGCGTGGACGTTTTCGACGGCTCCAATTTGATGACGCTATCGTGCCCGGCCCGTCGACGTGCAGAGTACGTCTTCAAGCGGTCTGGAACATCTGGGACGAATCTGTCGGTATCGCGGCGAAAACCCAGCTGGATGTCGCGAAGGACGTCATTGCCCCTTTTGATATACCAAGCCCAGTGGGAGTACTCCCTAACGCAGCCACGCTCAAGCCAAGGCCAAAGATCCGGCTCGAGAAGCTCTTTGGCAGTATAGCCAAAGGGGCGCCATGATAGATATACTTCTTCCTGAAGACGAAAGTTGTAGCGATGCCTTAGCACGCCAGCCCTGGATACCTGCCCCTTGGGACCCCTGCCATTAGGTGTCGGTTCGCTATCGAGGAAGGATTGGGGCGATCCGGTCCAAGCAGCCACCGTGATGTCGGGCAACGCCATTGAACCAAACCCCCAACGTTCCTCAAGCGTATTGAGATAACGGGAAATACGGTCGAGGATAGCGAAGTCGCCTAAAAGAAAAATGCCTAGCCACCATAGGGCAACGCGTGGTCGGCGGAGTGCAAACACTTTGGCGAGCAGATACAGGTTGCGGGATTCGAGAATCGGGTTGATGGTAGTGCTGATCGAGGCTAGCCAAGGGCTAACAAGGTTCGCTTCGATATCAGGCTGCCAGAAAATGCTCCAGATGATGGAACCAATGGAACTGGGGTGCATGCTCAACACCATATAGTAGCGAAGATCAGCAATGTACCGTCGGATAGTGGCAATGGTATGTTCGGCGGATTCGGTGCTCTGCGGGATGGGCTTCCCCAGCGAGGCAATCGGGAACTGCGGCTGGAGGCCGACGTTGCGGTAGAATGGCAGAGCAAGTGCGGCCAGGAACGCGGCTGTAGGGGGTGGTAGGTTTGAGGTCTGACCCTTATGCTTGTGCCCCGGCTCAAGCAGGCCATATAAGCGACAGAATTCGATGAGCAGCTCGGTGGCCTCGGCAGAACTTGGTGGCGATTCCTTCCGGACGAAGCCTGCCACACCGTCGGCGGTAACGACCACAAGGGGCCTATCGCAAGCGCAGAAAGCAGCCCATGGAGGGAACTCCCCACTCTCCGCCAACCAACCAGGCTTGGGCGAGAGTACCGCGCATAGCCATCTAACTGACCTACGAGAGGCAGATGCTCCTAGGTTGAGAACGACCTCTCCGGCTGTAGGTCGAAACGTCTTGGCCGAGACGGGCAGCAGGGAAAACCGAGAGTATACTGGCTTGCTGCCCTGCAATTCGAGGATGCGGACCGACAGAATATACGACCAGCACATGGTCAGAAACGAGAGCCCTCTTTGTGCAGTCAAAAGCGTATGGCCTGGGATCGTAGGTTGCGAGTGTTGCGAGTGTTGCGAGTAGACGTGGCACTGGATCGGCCTTGGGTAGGATAGATGGAAGAACTTCCGAACGCCATAGGCATACTGCAAATCCCACTCCGGCTTGTCTGTATCATGAGTGCGGTCGGGATCTGGTATATGCCACAAGGGCCGTCCAACAATGAAACCCCTCCTGGGCAGATTATCCGGGAGAGCAGGGACATCCTTCAGCATGATGGAAATACTGGTAAATTCGGCGGGGAAGGCGTGTAGAGGAAGGGCCTCGGCGAGCTTGGCGAAACACGCCCACGTAGCGCGGCCGTCGTGGAAGACGCGATCAATATCGGCGGAGCTTGGGATCAGGAGGTCGTGGTCGGCACCGATCATCTCGTCCGGGATATCAGACGATGAGCTTGTTGACATGTCTGAGAGCGGCACCGTGGGCGGAACGAGTCGCGTCATCGTGGGCGGAGCGAGTCGCGTCATCGGCGGAACGAGTCGCATCGTCGGCGGAACGATGACTCGGATCGCTAGCGGGCTTGTCGTAGTCGGTCTGAATGATATGCTTCCCAGTGCATATCCACTCGAGAATCTGTCGTCGTCGCGCATCCATGATGCTCGGTCTTGTCCCCACCCCACTTTGGCTTCGGCAACGTGGAGTCCGGAGGTTGCTAGCAGTTGCTCCGGCGGGCCATTGCTTCGTGGGCGGCCGGCAGATAGTGGAGATCCCTCCAGTTGCCAGCTGCCCCACATCTCTTATCTGTGAGCCCTCGACCAAGAGTTTTCAATCACTTTTTGAAAAAACCTACCATACCTTATCAGTACTAAGGTCTTTACGGACCATGTAACTAATCGCTGTAACAAGTCCTTCCTACGCAAACACATCTAAATACGATAATCATGTTATACCCTGTTGCGCTTATAACTGCATAACTGTATAAGTCATGCCACCGACACACCCTCCCGGGGATACGCCTTAACCCAGAACTCGTGCTGCTCAAAAACATTCCAACAACGAGAAAACCAGGGGTTGCCCGGGTTCATCACCTGGAACTCATACCGACGGAAAAGCTGCAACATCACACATTAGCAATCATCACGTCCACCCACACAACACCAGCCCCCCCACAAGACTCACCTCAAAAAGCACCTTCCGCATCTCCACCATCGCCACCGCCCTCCCCAAACACTGATACCGACTGCCCCCCGCAAAAACCAACTCCACCAACCCCTCCATCTCCCTTAACCTCTCCGACCCCGCCTCCACCTCCAACCACCTCTCCGGCCGAAACTGGCCCGCGTCCTCCCCCCACACCTCGTGCACCCGCATCAGCCCCAGCGCGTTCCACCCAATCTCCGTCCCCGCCGGCAGCGCCACCCCCTCCCAGACGTCGCCGCCGGGCGGGACCACCTTGGCCGCGAGGTCCATGCCGGGCGGGAGCCAGCGGAGGGTTTCGCGGATGAGGGAGGTCAGGTAGGGGAGGGTGCGCGCGGTGGAGTCGGGGATGACGGTGGTGGTGGTGGTGGTGGTGGCGTCGATTTCGGCTTGGAGAGCGCGGAGGACGCGCGGGTTGGTGGAGATCATGAGCATGGCGGTGCGGATTGCGGTGGCGGTTGTGTCGGAGCCGGCGAAGCTGGATGGGGAGGGAGGGAGGTGGTTAGTGTTTTGTTTGGTTGTTTGTTTGTGTGTGGGGGGTGCGGCTTTTTGGGGATGGGGTGGAGGGGATTCAGGGGAACGGGTTTATCCTTGGTCGTCAGTCACTTACATCTGGAGCATGATTTCTGATTCGACTTCGTCCTGCGTCAGGCCGCGGTTTATAAAGGAGGCCAGCATATCCCGTTGTGGCTGCTTGGTGATCCCGAAGCGCTCGGTGGCGGCCTCATGGGCGAGTCTACGAAGAGGGGTGCGTCAGATTTATGTGGTGAGGAGTATGCCATCAAGGGGTGGCAGCTTACCCCATTAACCTTCCAATCCCTGCCTTGTCCCCGACTTTGGGAAACAGGCGGTTGAGGAACGGCAAGCTGACAATCTTGGTGAACTCGGGAAAGTTCAGCAGCATCGCCATGGTGGGCAGCTGCTTCTCGATGATGCCAATATAACTGTACATGTCCGAGTCATTGGCCAGGAAGCCGATGGGCTTCCCAAAGGTGACATGGGCAACGACATCAGTGGTGAAGTACTGTGCCTTGCGGCCGAAATCAAAAGCCTTGTTGTGGGAGATGTACCGCGACTCGAGGAGGTCGATCAGGGACAACACATCCGAGTCGACCTTCTCCTCGACGCCCTCGACCTCTTTGCCCGAATACTGGGTGGCGCATGTCAGCACGCTGTGCCCGGGGGTAGATGCGTGGGGCAGACGATAATACGCACACCGTGGATCATGATGGTGCGGAGCCGGGTGTGCTCCACCTCGTCAGTGATGGAGACGACATGGTCTTTGGCTGGATCGAGTCGGAACCCTTTGAACCGCTTAGACCGCACGTAGGGTGATCGGACAGCCATAATGCGCCTCCAGAGCTTCCAGTCCGAAGTGAGGAGCATGTTTGGTCCCACTCGTGCGAGCCGGCCTAAGGGAGGGCGTCAGACATGAACAGGACTAGTCTCAGGCAGTTGGTGACCATACCGTATTTACTCTCGACTTGTCGCATCCGCTCAGGCAGCTCTCCACTCCGAGCCATTGGGACGAGCCAAAACCATCGTGAGAAGCCGGCAAGAGGGGGGCCGGGGATGTGGCGAAGACGCTGCCACCGGAGTAGCCGCCGGGCAAGGAAGGTGACGGCAAAGAGTGAGCTCAGGAAGAGGACAAGCCCGAGCCTGTGTTGCTCAGAGAACATGATGCTCAGTGCATCAGCTATGTGTTCCAGCATGGTGACTGAGGCAACAAAACCGTTTGCTACACATGGATCTTTGGACAAACGGAAGATGAGAGAGCACAGAGGCACGAATAAGCCCACAACCCATCCAACAGCCTTTATAGCCCACCATTACCCCATTGCAAAGCCAACTCATGGCGAGGCCTTGAAGTCCCCCACAGCAGAAGTCCCCTGCCCCCCTCACCAGACGGCACGGGGGGGTTGCGGTTACGTCCCCGGGGCGCGATGACACGTTGTAAGCACGGTTCCTTTCCGTCAGAGAGTATGAGCCCATCGTTTGGCGTGGAGAGGCTCAGAAATGGACTAGCATGGGCGGGGGACAAGGAGGGGTGCTTTATGAGCATGGATCATCAGCGGTGCCAAGTGCCGGTGCATGTCGTCTAAGGCTGATCCATTCTGGGACGCCAATCCGGCATCGCATCACGGACCTTAGGGTGCCCGCTATGTATGCAATATGATGCTTGTGTGGCGGGGCGCGGCCTGGCCCGGGTTGCATTCGAATTTGCTATTCTCCGCTGAACGGCTGCGAAGTTGACGCGAGTACGACGGTGGTGTTTCTCCTCACGACTTCCCGTGCCACTTATTCTTTGTACTACCCCATCGCATGACGGAAATCCTACCTTGAAATCATGAATGGCTTCTACATACACACTCTCCCTGCAAAGCTTCAACTAACACACGCCTTAGACTGCACTCCGTAGTTGGGTGACCCCCATGCCTCCTGGAGCGTGTTGCTGTTTATTGCTAAAAGCCATAATCGACAGACCGTCTGGATCGTGGCCCTTGCCTAACGCTTCGAACACCGACATAATTATCATCAATCATTTCTTTACTCATTTAAGATTTGGCGGATGGGTTCAAGGCTAGTTACCCCTGAGACAGCGAGACTTCTTCTGAAAGTGGGGAGAACGAACAGATTCATGAAACAATAGGCCAACAATTAACAGTCCTTTATTTCTACCTTCCTGATACACCTCCATGATATCCATCTCTAGGACGGACAATTAGTCAGAGACGTTGTTGTAGCCAAGGCCCAGCAAGTCTAGACCTGGCCAGGCTCAACGGTGGGCCTGCATAACCGGGCCGGGCCGGCCATAAGGCGATATTCCCAGGCCTCGGCCTGATGCCGAGAAATTTTGCTTATTTACTGGGTTTCTGGATTCTTCGGCGGGGTCGCTGTGCAACCATCGAGCTGTAATGCTGTCATCGCTTCGCTCATGAGAGAGTGTCCTGCTCAATTCCATATTACAGAGTCCAATTGGCTCGGACAATAACTATGGAAGGGCAAACTCCTCAGCAGGGAGTTGAGAAAACCCAGAAACCAGATCCTGGGCCAGCACGCCCGCCATACGCCCGCTCCCATTCCCAGGGATTTGAGACCAACATCGGGAACAGCATACGAGACGCCATGTATCCCATACCAGAAGCCAATGGCCAGCCGTCGCACTTGGACGCCGGCAGCTATACCAACCACGCACGCTCAAGCTCCAGGACGTCCTGGGACGGCGTCCGCGTGCCTCTCCCAGCCAGCCATAGCCCCCCGCAGTCACCACCACGGTCTCCAAGGCTACGCGCCAGCCACCGGCCACGGCCACCCTCCGTGGTCAGCCTCCCAGATCACGCCCTTGGAAGACCAATAGGGCTCCCCGACCGATGGAGCTACGACCGCGAGCGCATGCCGTCGCCGCCCCCCGCAGCGCGTGGCTCACGGCCAGGGACGCCATTGAGCGACTGGGAACCCCTGGAAGCCGCCTTCTCACGGCCGGCCAGCACGCTCATCGAGTCCCGCTCCTCCAGCCGGCCGCCGTCCATCCTCCTCAGCGCGTCGACCGAGCTGGGCGGGCACTCCCACACGGCCAGCACGCCGACGCTGCGCCTCCACCCTCCGCCGTTCGGCGACAGCCCACAAGAACAGCAGCAGCAGCCCAACCACCGACACTCCTACCACCTCCTCACCCCAGAAGAGATGGAGCTGCTCGCCCACCCGCCACCGCTCCAACGCCCCATGACAGCCTCTCCGCAGTCACCACCGCACTCACCGCAGCACTCACCATCACCCTCCCCACGACATTCACCATCCCATACCCCCTCACCAGGGGACTCAACCACAACCACAACCCCCACCACTACCCCAAAACACCCCCCCAACACCACCCAGCAAGCCCAACAACCCCACCCCTACAACGAGAACGACAACGACGACAACGAGAGCGAACCCTCCCACAAGCCAAGCCGCTGCACCAACCTCTGCGAACTGACACCCGGGCGGCAAGTATGCGGGCAATTTGGCGCATGGTTGGTGGGCATGGCTCTTCCGATTACATTTGGGGCGGTGACGGGGTGTTTGTTGGGGTTTTGTCGATAGCTTTTTATTTATTTTCTTTTATTTTATGTATTTTTGGTTTGGGTTGGTTTGGGTTGGTTTGGTTGGTGGTTGGTGGTGTGGTGGGATCTGGGGATGGTGGGGGGAGGGGAGGATGGGGGCTGTTTCTTTTTAGGGGGGGGGGAGGGGGGGGGTTCGGTTAGCGAGGTGAGGAGAGGGGTGACTTGGGGGGGTGGGAGAACGGTTGGCGTTCAGGAAGCATTGGAAAGGGAGATATCTCAATGGGCGGGAGAAACGGGACCTGGCAGGGAGTGCCATTGACTAGTAATGTCTTGCTGTCAAGATTCAGGTACGGCGCTACGATGGTACCTGGCATAGCACATGGATGATGTGCGTGCTGGCGGCTGGGATGGAGCTACGCCTAGGATGGAGACACGCCGGTGGACGGGGGCACGAATCACGAAGTATGACGACACGAAGAGGTTGCAAATGCTAGATTGCAGGCGCTAGAATGCGGAACATAAATAAGACAGTCGCTAGAACGCCCCCATATAGACAAAGAAAAGACAGCGAACGCCATGTGCCGGGCCCCGAGGCCAACCAACCAACCAAGCCACGCTACGCTTCCCAAGCAGCCGTCAACTCCCACAAACGCCGTCCCTATCGTCCCATCCCTCTTTAAAGAACAAAGCAGGGTATCCCACATTACCATGAAAACCGCTAACCGACCCAAGACCCAAACAGAAAAGGCTCAAAAACAAGACCAAACAAATGCTGCCGACAGAAACTCAGAACAAAAGACCGGGTGCTGTCCGTGACCCCTCGTCCAGCCGTGATGGGGACGGCCGTGACGGAGACGCGGGCGCGCTCCCCTCGTCCTTGGCGCTATTGCTCTCCCACAGCTCAAAGCTCTCGCCGGCACCCTCGATGGGGCCAAGGCCGGCGGCTTCCTGCGGCTGCTCGCTACCTCCCATGATGTCATCCACATCAACCCCGTCGACGTCGCCCAGGCTGACCGGTGGCGGAAGCATCTGGGTCAAGCGCTCTTCGGCAAGCCACCGCTGCTCCTCTTCCGCGTCTTCCGGGACAGATGGCAAGTCTTGTGGTTGCTGCGCGCTTGTCCCCTCATTGACCACCGCCTCGGGATCCTCCTCGTCGCCGGGGATGATGAACACGCTGGAGCTGTCGCAGCCGTCGGCGTAGAAATCCACCACGTTCATCTCGCAGAGCGGGCCGCGCCCCTTGAGCAGGAGCACGTCCTCGTCAATATCGACGGCGTCACGCGCGGCGCCCCGTGCCGATGATGTCTGGCTGACGTCTTCCGGGGGCGGGATGTTCTCCTTGTCCCGGCCCTCAGCACGGTCGCGCTTTGCGCGGCTCTCCGACTCCTCGTCGCTGCTGATGTCAAGAGTGCAGGTGCCGTGCTGGAGGAGGTTGGTCATCTCCTGCTCGGGGGTGTCCTCGTGGATGTCGAAGGACCATGCGGACGCCTGGTCTGCTGAGGGAATGAAGAAGTCGAGGGCGGCGCTGGAGGCAGGAGTGGTCCTGCGCCTGGTCTTGCTGGGGCGCGAGCTGCCTGAGTAGCCGGGGATGGTGCCCTTGAGGGCGGTATCGAGGGAGAACGGGATGCCCGCCTTCAGGGAGAATGCCGGAGGGTCCGGGCGCTGGTTGCGGCGGCGGGAGAGGATGCCCACACGCTTGGAAGGGCGGGTCGGTGAGCGGCCAGCGGGGGCTGTCAGTGGCGAGGGAGCCGGTGCTGCTGCTGCGGCCTTGGCTTTGAGTTGGGCGGTAGGCGATTTGGGCTTGAGGATGTTCCGTGATACAGGGGTAGACGAGGGTCGGCTGGGGGTGCTGAGGACATCTCTGAACGCTGGAGCGGGCGAGGCCTTGGCTAGGGTGAAGGCAGGCTGCTTGGTGAAGCTCTTGCTAATGTCACCCCAGAAATCGGCACCCTTGGACCGCTTCGAGAACAGGGCAGGGGCCACATTCTCCGCGTTGTCGACGTCGTCCACCTCGGAAGCCTTGCGCTTGATCGGAGAGGCGGCGATAGCTTTGGCATGTTAGCGAGGGCCCAGAAGGCATGGGAGATGCGGGGGTACATTGGGGGTAGGCGGGCGCGGGCATGGGGGTAGGACGAGGATAGCGACGTACCGTTTTGCCTATTCTTGACGCTGGCCAAGCTCTTCAACCGTGCGCCGTCGACAGGAGCGAACGGCTGGCGGGTGAGGGTTGCCATGGCGGGGATGGCAGAGTGGTGTTGATGTGAGACGAAAGGATAACGCGGTGCTCAAAGCTCCACGCGCAACCTAGTTGTTCTCCACAGGCGCAAAACAATTGCGCGGTGGTGTTTTGTTGATGGCACTGCGTGCGCCAAAGGGGGACGGGACTGCCGACGAAACAAGCGTGGGGAAGGCAGAGGCGAGAGGGAGAGTAGGCGGCGGGGTTCCCTGTCTGAGCGAGCGAGGGAGAGATAGCGCGTTATTCTTATTGCGCAAGGCGGCCTGCTGAAACGGCCGGCCGGTCAAGACGGTCTCTTATCTGTTGCGACAGCTTCTGGGGGCTAGATTGGCACCGAACACGAGTTGGAGGGGTGGGACTGGAGTGTTGTGGGACTGCGGGATGTGATGCGCGCTGTGCGGACGGGGATTGGGAGTCTGAGAGTCTGGAAGTGATGTCCGAAACCGAGATTATCTCTGCGGTATTTGGGGGTTGTTGGGTGGTTTGGCGAAGCGCTGGCTTGTGTTGGAGGAGGGCAGCAGCGAGTGGGTGGTAGGCAGAGGAGGAAGGCTTAAATTGCAATGCGCGCGAAGGAGGCGCGACGTGAATCAACTGCGTCTGGGCGGTGAGGTTTTTGGAACCCGGTGCGTGGAGCAGAAGAGCACAGGGGAGGAACGATGAGATGGATGAGTAGAGATGAACAGGGTTGAGCACAAGGGCAAGAAGGAGCAGGGGACGACCCGGGGTTTTAAAGGAGAAACATAAAATGCTCCAGGTGCTCCAAGATCCTGCCAAAATGGCCAAAATGCTGCAAAATGCTACAATGCTACAACTCGTTCTGCGCACACTCCCTCAGAGGATTGAAACTACCCGCAAATGAATGGCACTCGACGGTCCGGGTCTCAGACAGATGGGTGTGAGGAAGTCGCTGATGCTGGTTGGCGCATCATCATGCAGGGTCAGAGATTGGGCTGCTTGACGTGCCTTTTCGTGGTAAAACCTAACGCGTGCCGCCCTGTCCCGCCATGGTACCGCTTTCGTTCCAATCACAGCGCCTCTGTCGCCTCTGAGCGGGGTCCCAGAGTGCAGGTGCCCAGGAAAGCCAGGACCAGAAAGGACTCCGCCCTCGTCCGCCCTTGCCTTTGCCTGGCAAGACCTGGGTCGAACCTACGCTTGAGAGCTTGCAGCGGGCCAGCGACTAGCACGGCGATTGGCAGCTCCCGTCGCAGGCTACCACGAGCACGAGCCAACCAGCGATCGAGCGCATGCCCCACGGGACGCGGTGTGTCCGGGCTGCGCAGCGAAGGAGGCCAATGATCGCGTTCTTAGCATCTCCACCCGGCAGCAATGAGACGGGGTCGCGTTAAGTGGTTCCACTTTTCTTTCGGCTGCTGGAGTCTGGAGAGCGCAGATCAACTGAGACAGCAGCACCGAGCAGCCCCGATTCGGCCGGTTGTGTAAGTCAAGAGCGTGCCGGTTCGTTCTCCCTTGCGCCCATTCCTGCCATTTCCTGCGGTTGCGGCCAGGGACGGGGGGGAGCACAGGTGCACAGAGAACAGGATATTTTATTCGGAGAGCTGGGAGAGGTGCGATGTGGCAAGTTAGCATTCCAAATTGCGGAATCGCCGACTGGACTGACGGAAATCGATCCTGAACATCATTTCCAAAAGACGGCAGCGAACGGCCAACATGCCTTCCTCTTTCTTCCTCCCGTCGCTGACGGACGGCGGCGCAGTGGTCGCTGTCCCCACCCGCGAGCCCGCTCTTTTTCCCACGATTTGGCCCGAACTCCCCGTGGGACTTTCGCCCGCTTTCCGCGCCTCTTTTTCTTTTCTGCTTTTGTCTAATCCGTCTACCGGCGTGAAACACGCAGCTCTGCGTTGTCAATATCATGACTTTAGATATGCACTCGAGAGCTTTTTCTCCCGTCCCTGTCAATGACGTAGCAAATCCCCATGGGCCGCCAAGTGAAGAGGATGACCCCAGAGCCCCAGAGAGAGATCTGGTGGCATTTCTTTTTATAACGGCAACCGGGGGATCGTCCTCGGGAGCCCCTCTTTCCACTGGGTTTCCAGAACCGAACCCCACCCTGGACGACCTGGTCTCTTTCTCTTTTCCTTTTCCTTTTCCCCCATCTTTCATGGTATGGGCTTAATTAGAATGTGAATACCTGGGAGAATTTACCTGCATTTTCGTAGCTTGTTTCCAGCACCTTCCGCCTCACTGTGATCCAACGTCCAAGGTATCAATGTACGAGTGCCTGGGGGTCTAGATGCGGCTGGGCTCCCGACCTCAACGGCAAGCGGAGAAGCAGCAGGTGCAGGTGATCGATCTCATGGGACTCGGGAGCTGAGAATCCTGGCCTGGTGCAGTCAGCTTGCAGCAAAGCAGCCCACTCTCGGGCCACTGCTCTTGCGACTTGCGACGGGATCCGTTGCCTGCTGCAGACCAGCGGTACTTTTACCGAGTTTACCTCGCCATTTTTCGCCTCTGTGATCCATCGGAAAAGCGCGGATTCACTGGATTCACTGGTCGGGCATTTACCAACGTTTCATCCATTGACAACTGGCACTTGCTCCACAATGCAGTCTGCCCTGCGAGCCTGCGAAAGAAGACGGAAGCACAATGGAGGGGCAGCACCCGTGCCAAGCCCAGCCGGAGAGCTCCGCTCTGAGTGGACTGGAGGTACTTGGTCGGTACCTTAGCTCTTAGCTTCTGTGCCCCACGAGACACCCTGCGGCATCGACGGCACCTGCAAGCACTGGGAAACTGAATTGGCATTGACGCAACTGCCATTGCTTCTCACCACCAATTGGCCCAGCCATCTCCTTTTTTTTTCCCTTCCCACGTTCCCCAATCCTCCCGACCGCTCCCTTGTTTCAGGTGCAAAGGGGAATTGATTCGCTGGACCGGGACCATGGCCTCGATTAACGATCTGGCGACGGCCGCTACGGCCCTTGTTGACCCCGCCACAGCACCACCAACCGCAGCCGCAGCAGCAGCAACGACAGCCCCGCACCCGTCATTGCCCGATCCGGCCCGGGCCCGGACCGATGATCGTGGTGCCAGTGCCGGCGCCGGCGGTGAGCCTGCCGTGGCCCGGGGTGCCCTGGTGGTCCTGGAGGGTCTCGACCGTAGCGGCAAGACGACGCAGGTCAAGCTGCTCGAGCAGCGGTTCGTCGAGCTCGGCCGCAAGGTCAAGGTGATGCGGTTTCCGGGTATGTGCCTGTCTTATGGTGGCGGCATTGAGTTGAGGAGGGGGTCCCAGGAGGCCGGGCTGGCTCGCTGACATGTGCCTTCCCCTTTCTCCAGACCGCACGACGCCAATTGGCCAGATGATCGACTCGTACCTCAAGAGCCAGGTCGAGATGGACGACCACGTCATCCACCTGCTGTTCAGCGCGAACCGGTGGGAAGCAGCGTAAGTACACTCTGTGAACCTCCCCCCACCACCTAACCCCCAAACCCATACCCCATACCCCATACCCCATATCCCATACCCCATACCCCATATCCCATACCCCATACCCCATACCCCGTGTTAGTCCCCCCGAAAAGACCCCCCATCAGACCCCCCATAACCAACCCTCCCCCCATCCCCCCCCCGTTAACAACAACAACTCCCCTAAAAACTAACCAACCCCCCCTCACACATAGAAAAACCATAACCCACCTCCTCACCCACTCCACCACCGTCCTCTGCGACCGCTACTACCACAGCGGCATCGTCTACTCCTCCGCCAAACAAAACCCCTCCCTCACCCTCCCCTGGGCGCGCGGCCCCGAGATCGGCCTGCCCCGCCCCGACCTGGTGCTGTTCCTGGACCTGGACGAGGGCCAGGCACGTGCGCGCGGCGGGTGGGGGGGCGAGGCGTATGAAAGGGCGGAGATGCAGAGGCGGGTGAGGGAGCTGTTTTGGGGGTTGAGTTTGGGGCGGATTGGGACGGCGGGGGTGGGGGTTGCGGGGGATGGTGGTGGTGGAAGGGGGGTGGAGGGGGGGGAGGGGGGGGAGTCGTCGGCGGTGGTGGGGGGTGTTGGTAGTGGAGGAGGAGGTGGTGGGAATGGTGGGCCCCGGGAGGAGATTGCCGTTGGGGCGCCGACCGCTGCTCAGCCGTTGACTGGGGTTGAGTACCGGTTTCGGCAGGAGGAGGAGGACCTCCATGTTGTGGATGCCAGTCCGTCGGCGGAGGAGGTGGCGGAGGAGATTTGGAAGGTGGTCAAGGCGAGGGTGGAGGAGGTGGAGAAGGGGCTTGTTGGGAGGACTGTGAGGAGGGTTTCATGATGATGATGATGATGAGGACCTAGGGAGACTGGATTGGATATTTGAACCGGTGTATGGGTAATTAAAGAGATGCGGCCGCATTGGGTAGGCGGTGTACGATATGAAAGCAGTTCTTCACAGGAGTTGCTAGCAAGTTGGGATAGGTATCAAAAAGTCTTGCGGCGGTTGAAGTCGCCCGCAATGGTTCAGTTGAGGCTAGATTCTATGTAATAACACACGTACAGATATCCGTTTTCGCCCAGTACACCAGGCCGTGATCAAGGCCCAAGAGAACGACAGTGCCGTGTTGAATGACCATAACCCGCGTATGCAAAATCAGAGTGCCAACCCGATGTTGAGATCCTCGCCCAGTTCATGATAACGTGTATGACATGACCCCTGGATGACCCCCCCCCCCAAACCCCCCAAACGCCTGTTGAATGCAGAGTCAAAAAACACACTTTGGCAACGTTTCGCTCGGCATCGCTGCCACAGGTATACGACGGCCCATTGTTGAAAATACACCTCCACACCCCATATCGCCCCAGCCTCGCATACGTTACCGTTACCCATTAATGCCGGGTGCGTTCCCGTTCCAGAGATGTCGTTATTGTAATCATTTAGCGGTTGACGCCAATGAGGCTGAGGAACTCGTTCCTGGTCTTCTCCTTGCGCTCGAAGCAGCCCAGCACGCAGCTGGTGATGGTGGTGCTGCCCGACTTCTGGACGCCGCGCATGACCATGCACAGGTGGCTCGACTCCATGACGACGGCGACGCCCTGGGGCTGCAGCACCTCCATGACGGCGTTGGCGACCTCCTTGGTCAGGCGCTCCTGCACCTGCAGGCGGCGCGCAAACATCTCGGCGATGCGCGGCAGCTTGGAGATGCCGATGACGGCGTTGCGCGGGATGTAGCCAATGTGCATCTTGCCGGTGAAGGGCACCAGGTGGTGCTCGCACATGCTGAACACCTCGATGTCCTTGACGATGACCATCTCGTTGTGGCCCTCCTGGAAGATGGCGCCGTTCACGATGTCGCGCACGTTCTCCTGGTAGCCCTTGGTGAAGTAGAGCATCGCCTTGGCGTACCGGTCCGGGGTCGCCAGCACGCCCTCGCGGTCCGGGTCCTCGCCCACGCACTCGAGCAGCGTGCGGACCGCGCCCTTCATGCGCTCCAGTCGCGCCTCCTTTTGCGCGTCGTCCTCCTCCAGCCGCTTGCGCGTGCCGACGCTGGGCCGGCTGAGGCCGTCAAAGTCGACGACGGGGCTCGGCGAACGGGTCGAGGAATCGCCTGCCTCGTCCGCCGTTGCCACCTCCTTGATGGCGGCGGTGGCGGGTGTGGAGGTCTTTCTCTTCTTCTTCTTGGGTGTCGGCTCCGGCTTGTCCCGGAAGTCCCGCGCGGGCTTGCTCACGCTGGACCGGCGCTCTCCGATCGCATGTGTGCCATTGGGGTTCTTGGAGGAGACATCTCCATTGCGCGACCGCTTCTTGCTTCTCTTGTCGCCGTTGTTGTGCTTTGCGCCATTGACGGCGGGCGCGGGGCTTTCGGAGCCGGAGGAGTGATCAGAATGAGCCATTGAGCAATCGAATGGGTTGGTTGGTTCTTGGTCGGAGAAGGAAGGAGGGAGGGGGAGCGGCGGGGAGAGTCGAGGGATAGACCGACACAAGGTGGGACCCGAGGGGCAGATGACTGTTCGACTTCCAGGATGGTTCTGGGATGGTTCCGGGATGGAGCCAGGCACTCCGGTCCCGCTGGTCTTGAAATTTCGGACCCCGAGTTAGGTCAATGGCGGCCAAGGCGGAGTCACCTCAATTGCTTATCTTATCGGTCGATGTTTGCCGAGGAACAGGGGTGTTTGAGATGAAAAACGTGGTTGTCAACGGTTTTTGATTCTGGGTTTTGGTTGGTGAAAAACCAATGGCTTGGTGGCTTGTTACTCCTCTCAGGTCGTGGGACGAAAAAGTCCAGAGAGGGAATTGGCGAATCCCCGGTTCTCGCAACCCATCGTCCTTTTGAAGACAAGCTCCGAAGTGCCCGTCCTGCTTACAAGTTTCGAAAGCCGTTGGGACCCGCTGCACAACGGTGGATAACTCGGTTTCTTGCGGGGTTGTCCTGTGACACCCTTGTTAATGGCGGCGCGTTGCATTGTCGCCGGGGAAGCTTGCAGGGGCGGCCGGAAAGTCGCGTCAAGCCTGGAATTCAACCATTCATCAGGGTCCGTCTGTGGTTTTCCGTTTCCATACTCTGTTGATTGCTTTTTGAACCACCAATTTGTTGATATCTCGGTTTCAATCATTTGCAATCACAGTAAAACATACATATTTTATCTCATTAATTAAAATTTCGATGACCTAATCAAGTTCCTTCAAGTTGCGTGTTTGATTCACTTTCTTGAAGTTGTTGAAGCTCGGACCATTCCGCGTGTGACCGCCCTGATTTCTGCCACACCCGACTTATCGTGCACCTGCCACCAAAACACCCAAACGATGGCCTCTCCATCGGCACATTCTCCACCATACTCGCACAGCCAACTCCCCGGCATCACCAACATGTCGACCAACAAAAAACGAACCTCGGACGGCCCCGGCGCACCCTCTCTAAAACGCCGAAAAGCATCGACCCTCTCGACCGCATCCGGGGCGGCTGGATTGGCCCACCCGCTGCGCCAGACCTCATTCCCGCCCGACGACTCCTCCGCGCTCTTCGGCGGCGTGCGATCGCCCTCGGTCGATGTCGACACCCTCAGCCTCGTCAGCGGCAGCCAGGTCAGCGCCGCCGCGCCGATTAAGAAGAAGCGCGGCCGCAAGTCCAAGGCCGAGAAGGCCCGCGAGCAGACCCCGTCTGTTGTCGGCGGGCGCGCCGCCACCGCCGTCAGCGGCGTTAGTGGTGAGGGTGGTGGTGGCCGCGGTGGTAAGAGCGTCGCTGGTGGAGCGGGTGGTGGTGGTGAGGAGGGTGACGGCGATGACGAGGGCCCTACGGAAGTTGCTGCGACCGCCGATGTCCGTACCAAGGAGCAGAAGGAGGAGGAGCATCGGATGAGGGGCATGCTCATTAGTGCGCTGTCGGAAGACCAGTTCTATCGGTTCGAAAATTGGCGCGCCGCAAATCTCAGTAAAGCGTCCGTGAGAAGGGTAAGGACATGTCTTCTTTGGCTTGCTTGGGCCTTGGTCTATGGGCACCCAAACTTCCGCTAACCTCCGTCCAGCTTGTCAACGCGACTATCTCCCAGTCCGTGGCCGAAAACGTCGTAATAGGAATGCGAGCGGTGGCCAAGGTCTTCATCGGTGACATCATTGAGAGCGCGCGCCGCGTGCAGGGCGAGTGGATCGAGAGGCTAGACGAGAAACAAACCGACCTGCCCACGCCGCCCGCCACCGTCGCGCCGACCCCGAACCCCGATAGCGAAGCAGATGAACAACCGAGGGAAGCGAGAGATCCGAAGGACATAAGGGACTCCGAGGTTGACGACCGCCGGGGGCCGCTGCGCCCGGAGCACCTCCGCGAGGCTGTACGGCGATACAGGAAGGGCTTCGAGGGTGGTGGAGTGGGCATGCAATGGGTCTACCATCAGCAGCAACAGGGTGGTGTGGAGAGATTCCCGACGCGAACAGGAGGTCGTAGGATATTCCGTTAACATGGCACTTGCCAACAGCGAGCATTATATTGGTTTGGGACGGCGCAACAGGTTGGGAATGATTATGGGAATGGGTGGGGGATTATCGATACCTACGGATGGTACTGGGGGTAAATCACATCGTGTTTCGGGATAAAGGGTCAAGCTGGTAGTATCTCTCCAGATATACGATTAATGGTCTGTGATCACTTGCTACGAGATCCCAACAACTTTCAGATATGGCATGAACGCATAATGAACGGGGCATCGTTCTAGAACGCCGAACTAAGCCACCATACGCAGAACTCCGAACTTTCCCGGCCTCCCGATCCCCTACCCCTACACCGCGTCCACCCCAACCATCGTAACATGTACCACAGCGCCCAACTGAGAGGCGTTCACCACAACGCACGCCACACCCACGCCAACCTTGAACATGCCATTGGGCCCAATGGGAAACTCTTCCCGGTCCGACAGCCAGACTTGCACGGTACCGCGCGCAACCGAACATAGTCGGGTCCCCGAGTCGCTGGATGACCACCGTACGCTGCGGCTCGCGGGGATCTCGAGAACCTGGAATGTGGTGCCGTCGGTTATGGGCACTGGCCGGCCCTGGGCGAGGTACGAGGAGGAGAAGGCGATGACTGGGCAAATGTTAGTCGGTGTTGGCCCTAGGAGGGGAGGGGGAGGAACGGGGGCAAGTCTATATCGGGGGTGGAAAGGGGTGTTGATGGCGGAAAGGGGTCAGGATAGACTGAACGACTCAAGAACTCACCTTCGGCATCCGCCCCAGTGCCCACACATATCCTACCCGGTGTGATCTCCCAATCGGCCGTCGTCATCACCGTCGCCCCCGATTTGTCCTGGCCTGCTTCACTAGTTGCACCGCTAGAACCCGTAGACGGCGACCCACCACCAGCACTCCCACCTCCACTCCCCATTCCAATCCCAGAAGCACTCCACCCACTCCCAGAAGAACTGTCCCTCAAGTTCCGATCAACCGATCCCCGCGGCCCCCTCGTCTTACCACTACCACTGCCACCGTCACCACCACTCCCCACCACCCCCGCCATCACCAAACCTCCCTTCTCGCCTCCCTTCTCATCCTCCACCTTCCCACTCCCACCCCCCCTCCTCCCAACCATGCGCCTCCCCTTCCCCTTCCCGACCCCACCCCTACCCCCCTCCCCTTCTTCCATTTCTTCTTCCACTTCCTCATGCACCACACCCCCCCGCGGCTGATACACAGCTGCCTCTCTCCACGCCGCCTTGGCCCCAAGCTTCTCGGCCAGGCGGCGGATGGAGCTGTGGCGTTTTGTTTTTGTTTTTGTTGCCGTTGTTGCTTCTGGTTTTGTTGTTGTTGTTTCTCCTTTTGTGGTTGCGGCTGTGGGGATAGGGGCGGCGGTGGTGGTATCGGTAACGTCGGGGGTGGTGGTGGAGAGGGTCGGAGTGGTGGCCATGGTGGTGTGGGTGGCCGTGGTAGTGGTTGCGGTGGTATGGGTGGGCTGGCTGGTAGCCGGGCGGGACGGTTTGGTGATGGATACCAACTTGGGTCGGCCGGCGGCGAGGACGGGGATGGCGGTTTTGTAGGTGTGGTTGTAGCTGTAGTTGGGGGTGGCAGTTGGTGATGGGGCGGGGGGCGTGGAGATGGAGGTGAAGGTGGAGGTGGAGGTGTCCGGCTCATCGGTCAGCTCGTTGTGGCCACCCTCGTCAACGGCATCGGGTTGAGGCGAGAGGGCGGTTTTCTCGATGCTGACCTCGGGGAGGGCATGTGCGCCACCGCCTAAGTCGGATGACAACGAGAACCGGGAGACGCAGTACGGTTGGTTCCTGTTACCACGTGTAAAACGATAGAATCGGTTGCAGCAGCCGGCGGCGCCAAAGTGCGCCTTGAGCTCCGCTGATGCCGTCCACGGGAGTGCGATACATTCCGGGAAAGGGAGGGTCGACGGGCTGCCGCCTGTGCAGGTTTCGCACGGTAACAGGCTCTTAGCACCGCAGAGATAAACTAACACAGCACAGAGTGTGTCCGCCGTTGGGTGGCCGCCGGCAAGCTGGAATCTCCACCTGTGTGGCAGGTCCCTTTGGCGCGGAAGAGGGAGCAGTTCGCGTACGAGCGGGCTGTTAGGCGAGGGCGTAGTATGCGGCAGGTACTTTGTCAGGTACCGCCAAAGCGCACTCGCATTCTTCTCGGGCTCGTCCTTGGCTGGTGGTCTCGATTCCGGCAGGCTAGTCGGAGCAAGCGGCCATGAAGTCCCCTGATCGATGCTAATAGGGAGTAGGCTCGACGACCGCGGGTTGAAGCGAATAGCGTCTTCTCCTGCCCTTTGATAGCCTTAGGCTCCGCGGCCCGCTGGGACCTCCTCTTCCGCTCTGGCCGTCGAGGCATCGCCCTTGGAGGTGCGGTAGCGGGGTCAATGCCATTCCGCGAGACCACCATCGGGGGCATCCGGCCAGAAATGGGGTCGGCGGTCTTGCGTCTCCCAACCACGGACATGGTGCCGTCGAGGTTGTCGTTAAGCAGGCAAGCCCGATGGCTGACCTGTGAATCTGCGTCAGTACCGCCGACCGCCGACTCCAAAACGGGCCCACTTACACTGAAATGTCCCCCAAGGGCCCAGGCCTCGGGGAAGATAGTCTGGCAGTCTCGGACAGGGCAGATCCACGGGTATGGATCACCTATACGGGGTAGATATCCCTCGGGGAAGAGGGTGCCCGCACCGAGTATCTTGCGCGGCGCTCCATCTATACACGTTGATCAGCAACTGTCACGCAAGTGGAAAAAAGGAGGCAGGAGACCGCATCAACTCACCCCAGTACCCAGCCCAATCCGAATACAGCCTTTTCCCACACATAGTGATGGGCCTCTCCTCGCCGTTGCTACCATCACCACTGCCTTGGCTCATCCTTCCCTTCACTTTGGTACCCTCCAGTGTGCGGAACGCATCTAGCCTCTGCGCCTTGTGAAAGTCAGGGAGGTGGGCGCTGACCGCACGCTGCGGCGCGGTGTCTAGAGTTATGGACGGTTTAGGTATGCTTGTGCCCATGCGTCGCGGGATAGGATGTTCTCTGCGGGTTGGGTAATCGACCTGCTCTTGGCTAGGTTCTGGGACAGTGGTTCTGATAATAATCGGTGGTGAGGTGAACGGCCAGGCTGACGAGTGACGACTCCTATTGGGCACTGCCCACTGTTCTCTGCGTTGCTCTAACGGTGCCGCCAGGGATGTAATATTGGGTATATGAATTGGTTGAGGGCGAGGAAAGAAAGCGTCACGCACGGCATGGCTCCCACTGGCCCCTGTTGTCCCCCGTTCAGAGATGGAACGAGAGGGCATGGGTGGAAGGAGAGTGCCGTTTGTTGGGGCGGGATGAAAAGACAGCATAGGAGTGCCGCTTCTCCTTAGCAGTCCACCTCGTCGCCTGTCGCCCCTGTCCATATCAGAGTAGGACGGGACACATGGAGCCGAGTATCGGAACGAGGTGGCAGCGTTGTATGTGTCTGGTAACAACCGTCGCTTTGCTCGCGGGGAAACCTCGAATGGAAACTCTAGATCATGCGTCCTGCTTGACGTGGTTGACACGCTTTGCCACGAGGTCCCTGAGCTTGCCGATAATAGGGATGAGCTCGACAGTGAAAGTGGTATGGGTTCCCGGTGCCCACTCGTCGCGTTTTGTGCGGTGCGGTGTGACGATAGTGCTAACTTTGGTCAGTTACTGCTAATAGGGCTAAGAGCAATGGACGAGAATGATGGGAAGAAGGGAAAAGAGAGGCTTACGATCGCGTGACTTGTTTTGGTTATGACCGCGTTCGTGCGCCCGTCTGTGTGGGCTGCGTGGCCCTCGCATACTGAACATGGCTCGGATATTGCTATCCATGACGACGCCGTTCCTGCGTGGTGAGCCTGGGAGCCCCCTTTGTGTTGAAGGAGGTGCCCGGTGTTTTGTGACCAAGGGGCTGGACGAGCTATCGCTGTCACCATCGGCCTCATCGTCCGGCAGTCGGCTCCGTCCTTCGACCCAATGGGCGAAAGGGGCTTTCACAAGGGTAGGCATGGTCTAACGGGCGAATTCAGGGCATGTAGGCGGCGAGGCGGACACAACAAGTGGTAGTCTTCGGGAGCCGAGGTCGGATTACGAGTATACATCTATCATGGTTGCCAACGATGTGACAATGCAAGATCAAAGGCCCAAAATAGGAATCGGTGTGTTTGTTGCTTTCCAGTTCCGGTGTCCTAACCTACATTCCAACGCCACATCGTCACCCACCTCGGCAAGGGAGACAAACAGGGCGAGGAATGACGCACGGGTAAACACATTGGATACTCAGACATGGCTAGTACGCTTTAATAACGACTCCCTGGTCTGCAAAGCAGAGAGCAGGATCAGTTTAAGCCTCCCCGAAGATAAAATAGAATAGAGCAAGCTTCGCACTCACCCATCGACCGGTGTCATCACGGGTAGCATTTGGACAATATCTATTTTGACAGAATATGGTACAGCGGCTCTGGGCACATGGCCCTTGCCCGGATGCAAGGTATATGTCGGATGCCCGATTCGGCTGCCATCCTACATATATCACAGCCAAGACCCCAGTAGATCAGGCCTTGACATCTTTGTTCTCCGCTTTCTTGCTTCCCGCCACCTTGGTGGCCTCGGCCACAGCCTTTCCGAGGGAAGCCTTGACGGCCGCCGCAGCCTCCGCCCGCTGAACCAGTCTCAACGCTCTCTTCTCGCGCACCTTGGTCCTGTACTCGTCGCGGCGGCCGGCCTTGGCCACCTTGCGCTTCTTGATGCCCTTAAAGTGCATCATGCGTTTCCTCCTGCGCAGACGGAACTTGGCCTTTCTCGACTCGGACTCGTTGGCGCCGGGCACGGAGCCGGCGTCGCCGACCAGCCGGCCGATCTCCCAGTTGCTCTCGCGGTAGCTGTAGTCGGGCTGCAGGTGGAACACGCGGGTGCCTTTGCGCGCGTCGAGCTCCTTCTGCTTCTCGCGGTTGTGTGCCTCCCTCTTGGACTGGGCTAGGAACCTGCTCCTGAGCTTGTCTCGGACCAGGTTGGCGACGATCGAGTTGCCATCCGCCAGAGGAACAAACTCTCGCGGCTTCTCGGCAGCCTTGTCCGCCTCGGGGGTCTCTGCCTCCGCCTTCTCGATCACTTCGTGCCGTGTTACTGAACGAGGGATGCCGCTGGGTGCTGTGGTCTCCTCGACGGGCTGCTCAACCCGCCGGGGCACGGCCACGAGGCTCAGCTTGCGCCGGCGCGGTGCCGACACGGGGTACGGCAGCTTATCCTCGCGGTTGAAGGTGACGCCAATGTACTGGCGCTTGGGGTGGCGGGCGGGGTCTCGGTAGTATTTGACGTAGCCGGCAACGGCGGCGTGGATGGTGTGGTCGCGGCCCATGATGGTGTTCTCGCCGGGGTGCCATATCGTACCGCGCTGCTTGTAGATGATGTTTCCAGTGATCACATACTGGTCTACGGAGGGAAATACGCAGTCAGCAAAGCGTATCTCGGTCGAGCCAGCATCCAATTCAAGATGAGGGACGCACCGCCGGTCTTCTTCGCGCCCATCTTCTTGGGGATGGTCTTCTTGGACTTGAGCTTGTAGGCTCCCTGTGACTTGGTCGAGGCATATCGCCGCCCTCCCACGGTGGAATTGATCGCAGCCGGCGAGGCAATACGGAGTTGTGCAAATCGATCTTCGAGGGTTCTCGGCGTCGTCGTCGCTGTTGTCGTGATGGGGCGCAGAACAGTGGTGAATGACCGGCTACTGCTGCCGGCAGCCCTTTGGAGGGGCCCCTGCAGCCGTGCGAGATGCATTGATCTGACGGCGAGCACCTCGCAGTGATTGTAGACGGCGTCGGAGGACGGGGAAGGAAGGGTGCGAGATCCCGGGGCCGAAACGGGGAACCGGAACACTGAACGCACCTGCCGCAGCTGGTGCTTGGTCGTTGTGTTCTAGGGTGAAGTTTTCTGCTGAGTCATCAGCCAACGATAAGATAGGAACCCTTGATCACCAGCAACAACCAGAAATGGATCTGGCCAGCAAGTCAAGATTCAAGATTCAAGGTTCGAATGCGGCAGTCCATTGAACTGAACAACGAGTTCATTTTGAACTTTTCTCACCAAACGTAGTCTCCCAACACCCGCCCGAACCACCAGAAACAGCCACACCAAATACCATGCGTCTCGTCGCCCTTCTCCTCCTCGCGCTGACGAGCGCCGTCTCGGCGCAATTTGGCTTCTTCGACCAGATGTTCGGCGGCGGCGGGGGCCAGCAACAGCAGCAACACCAAAACTCACCAAGCGACTCGGCGCACTACCGCAATATGTATGCCCGCTCGCACTGCGACAACTATCTCTGCCCCGACACACTCGGTTAGACGCCCCTCTTCTTTTTCTTTCCCGTTTTCAGCTCCAACGCCCTACGACTAAATCGACTGACACTCTGACACAGCATGCGTGCACTTCCCACACCACTGCCCCTGCCAATGGCCGGCGCACGAGGACAAGTTCGAGCTGGCCGAGGGGCAGAGGATATGCGTGTCTAGGGGCGGGTTCAAGGCCGGCGAGGCGGCGCGGAAGGTCGAGCTGGCGCGCAAGGGGCTGCTCTAATACGGCCCCAATCATAGTTACCTCGTCTTCATCGTCGATCGAATGTGTACGTACGCTTGCAGCGACCTGTACATAAAGAAAAGAAGCAAAAAAACCGATACACTCTCAGTCGGGTAGTTCAATCGAGGCCATGCCTATGTCCATCCATGCCCATGCGAAAACATGCCGCCATGTTGCATCGCTGCTAAAAGAAAGCCAACCATCAATGCGATGTCAACGTGCAAGTCTGCAAGCAAAAATAAACAAGAGTTCACCCATAAAACGCATGCCACCCCCGCCAAATCAGCACAACCACCCCTCCCCCTACGACGAACCATTAACCTTCCCCGGCAGCGCAGGCACAGCCGGTACAGCGGGCGCCCCATCCCCATCCTCATCATCATCCCCCTCCTCCTCGGCCAACTCCTCCTCGGGATGCCCCAACAACGCCGCCACATTCTTCATCTCATAATGCTTCTTCCTCAGCTTCTCAAACCTTGCATGCTTCTCCCTCTCCTCCGCCGACAGCCCCACCAAATACTCCTCCCCATCCGCATCATGCCCACTCCCATGACTATCCACATGCACCGCCCGCGGCCGCTCAGCCCATCCCCCCTCATCATCCTCCTCCAACTCCTCCTCCGGCTCCCCCAACGACAGCTGCGGAATCTCCTCATGCGCCGGCCGCCTCCGCCCCTGTCCCTGCTGCCGCAATAACACGCCATCCACACGATCGAGATCGATCGCGTTCGGATCAATCGGCGGCGCCACGTCCCCCTCCTCCCCGTCTTCCGCATCGGACGGATCCTCCGCCGGATCGTAGTGCTTCGCGTACGGCGTCTTGGGCTCGTTGATCTTCATGGTGCTGGTGCGCTCCTGCTCGGTCAGGTAGAGGTTGGCTTCGTCCCACTTGAGGCGCTGGTTGGGTTCTTCTTCTTCGCCGTCGGCGTTGTTGGTGGTGGTGGTGGTGGTGCCGTCGTGGGGGGTGAGGGAGCTTTGGCGGCGGGAGGTGCCGCCCGGTCGGGAGGTGGTGGAGGAGGAGCGGCGGTGGCCGGCGTTGTATTGCGTGTTGGCGATGGTGAGTTCTTTGGCTTCTTTGGGGGTGAGGGGGGCGTGGGGGTGGTGGTGGTCGGAGGGGGGGCTGTTGGTGCTGTGTGGGAGCGTGGTGGTGGTGGTGGGGTGTTGGGTGTCGGTGGGGGAGATGGGCGGGGAGCCGCGGTAGGAGTTCTTGAGGATGCCTGTTTGTTTGAATGGGATGGTCCGGC
Organism: Chaetomium tenue; assembly: GCF_020726465.1. NCBI lineage: Eukaryota > Fungi > Ascomycota > Sordariomycetes > Sordariales > Chaetomiaceae > Chaetomium > Chaetomium tenue. The sequence goes on along the minus strand of NW_027117334.1, from coordinate 4,167,622 downwards.
TTGTTAGCTTCTAGTTTCTGATTCCCGATTCCTTATATCACTCATTGCCAGGCGTGGGCTTGGTCGGGGGCTCTCCTCCCCGGTGACGAAATGGCTCAGCTCAGCTCACTCACCCTTCGGGCGCGGGGCTTGTGTCCCCGGCGGAGTATGCGACGGCGTGTGTTCTACGGCGCTCGCCATCTTGGTTGTGTTTTGTTGTGGTTGTTTGTCGAAATTGCTCGCCGGCTGTGGTATATACTGGTTGGTGAGGCCTTTTTACTTAGGTCCGGTGGCTCAGGTCGTTTTGCATTGGTTCAGAAAACGAAAGTTGACTGGCGGTCCCTTGAGAGGTGGAATGACCCTTCTGAAGAAGGGTGGGGCGGGGTCGTTGGATCCGCCAAGCCACGAACGAGAGCTTCTGTCTGAAGTGCAAGCCAAGCTCGCTGCTTCGCGGGGATTCTGCTATTTGGAAACACGAACCGTCTCTGCAACGAACGGGAATAATCTCGCTCTTTGCAGAGGAGCTCAGCAACGTCACTGCGCATGAAAGCCATATTCGCTCCGTACACCTGGACAACTCCCTCGAACCACACGATCCCTGGCGCTGCCTGTTTCTGCTCTTCCTCTTCACCCTGCCGAGCCAGCGAAGTCAGTTAACTCCAACATCACAGCTTGTCAAGGGTCTTTCTCGAGGTGGCCGAATCCGAGATGCATACTTGGGTTTCTGTGGATACTCGGGCTCCGAGGGTAATCCTGTTTCTCATCCGAACCGTCCAAACAACCTTTGGTCTGTTCTATTTCTCTGGCTCGTCGCTCTCTGTCTAGTTCGCATTACGTCATTGTCTCCGTCTTTCTCATCATGTTATCCTCTTTCTCAACCAACATACAGATATTTTGGGGTAGCCACTTTACTCCAGCACTTGCTTCCTCATTCCTATGATATTCCTCTCGGGTCACCCCGCTACGCTTATGCGACCCTTTTCTTTCCGATCTTATAATAGTGTGTACCCGAAGCAGAGAAAAGCAGCCCGTGGAAGCGGTGCTCAGTATAGAGTTACTTGCGTATATATGTGTTCTATTCCCCAATTGCAAAGGTCTACAATAACATCTCATGAGAACACCGCACGTAAAAAAACGGCCGCAACTCTTCTAACCATGCCCTGGACCCTCTCTCCGACCATCACCAACAACACGCCCAACTCCCCCGCTACAACCTCCCCCAATACACCACCAAAACTCCGCGCAGGCTAAGAGATCAACCCGTTGCTGTGCCCAGTGCTATTAACGTGTCCTCATTCACCGCCGCGCCTTTGAGTCCCCTCGTCATTCCTGTTAATGGCCGTTCATGACACCGTTGCCGTTCACGACGCCGTTGCCGTTCACGTGCATCATGGCCAGCGACTTGGACACGCCGGCATGCCGCCCCCAGGCCTGGAGCATTTCTCGCCTCACACTCCCGGTGGGCCGGGCGTAGTCTCTTTGGGTTTGTTCCAAAATCGCGAGCATGGCGTCTTGCTCTTCGACCCTGTCGAAATAGTGCCCAACTGCGTCTGTCAGTCTCGTGCCTTCGGCCTAGATAGTGATACACTCCAACTTACAAACCGATATCGCCATACAAGCTGTGAAGATGCCCGGCGGAGTGAACTGGTTCCCACGCCCTACGGCGCAGATCTCCCGGACGGTCTTCCGAATACGTTCCTATCCCACGAGGCCCATGTGAGTGTCCGACCATACACGAAAACGAGCAGGGGCAACCAACCTCAATACTGGCTCTCTCCTTAGCTTTCATCATGTTGCCGGGTCTCAGACGGTGGTCCAACAAAAACAGCCTTGCAAGCCTGTGGTGTTGTACGCCAATAACTGTTGACACGAGACACAGCTTGTCAGCCCATGCTCGAACAAAACGGAAACCCGAAATCCCACTTACCTTGGCAACCCTGATGATACCAAATCCCCGGGAAAACACTCGCCCCCGGCGGTTCCGTAAAGAACGGGTCATACGACGGCGGCAGCTTCTCAGCCCAGCGCCGATTCCAATTATTCAGCTCGTCCCACGACTGCGGCTCATGCTTCTCAGGCGCGAGCCAGAAGTTGACGACGTCGGCGCAGTGCACCACGGCCACGTTGGCCCACGCAAAGTCGTCCTCGGGCGGCTCGTCGAGCGACCGGTCCACGAGCCCCGGGTGCACGAGGTACAGGCACACCGGCTGCCGCTTGGTCACGGCGATGTAGATCTCCTGCCGCAGGCCGACCCAGAACGATGCCGCGCCGAGGGTGCCCGGCCCGAAGGACTGCACCCCGACAAACCGGTACATGCCGGGCAAGTGTCCGCGCTTCAGAGCCTCGTGCGTTTCGTCCACGTCGCTGTCGGTCTCATCGCGGAGGGCAGCTATAGCTCGGAGGATTAGGATTTGTTCCTTGCTATTCTTCCACGGCTGACGTACCGTTCATTTCTTCCATGACCTGGAGGATGATGGTTGCGGCAAAGAGATGCTCGGTCCAGATGGATTTGTAGTTTTTGCTCGTTAAGAGGCACTTCATGATGTTGATGCAAGCCGCATTGTGCGTGTCTGCCAGCTGGTTATATCGCTTCCTCTGGCTGAGGTCGGGATGGGTTTGCCCCAAGTGCCGCGCCGAGAGCGCAAATATCGATCTCACCAGCACCTGGCAGTCCCTTGACCGATGGGGTACGATGTTCTGGAAGGTATCTGTGGGACCCCGTTAGCATCTCTCCCTTGTCCCCGGGGCATTAAAGGGTGGGAGCTGCAGCAAGCTCGTTCCACGACTATACGTACGGTACGGGTCACACAGGTCAAGCTAAAGGATCGGTGTCAGCCATGCATACCGAGCCTCAACGGTTCACCAACACCAGGTTTGGGTGGCGCCTTACCCACATAGCCAACTTATCCATGAAGTGGCGAAAGAGAACAGCCTCTTCGGGGTCGGTGAGGGGCCAGATTGGGGGCGGCGGATCGACGACGGACGAGATGGACATTAATCGCGAACGGTCAGGGGGCGAGGGCGGTCGGTAAGGTGGCATGGGCGAAGTATTGCTGTGGCACTCCACGTCCACGACGGGAGGGGAGTCCCACGCCGCCTCGAACTCGTCGGGTCCGCTATCCGGGCTCGATACATCGTTTATTATGGTCTGCGACTCATCGATAAAGACCACTTCACACCATCAGAGTCAGACGGGGTCTTCTTGGCGGGTTACACCTCGAGGGATTCGAGTAGAAGAAACAACGGGGACGAACATCTTCGCGGAGTCTTGATCCACCTTTGTTTCTTGTTGAACTTGAACTTGTCTATGTAAATATCGGGCGAGTGAGTAAAACCGGCGCCGAGAAAGGAGTGGTCCGAGGCTCCACTGACACTTGTTGGTCTCGCGGATCTTGAGGCCCGGCGGCAGGCATGGCTCGTCCGCGGTCCGGCATCTGCCACAGATTGGTGTTACTCTGTCGCCTGTGGCACATCGGTAAGTCAACAGTCAACAACCAACAGCCAACACATGGTTTCCCCCCACGGATTGACACCCAAGCCAACGGTGTGGGCCGGGGTCCGGGAGAACAGGCGGACTAGTAGGGACGGAGGAAGTGGAGACAGAACGGACATTTGAGATGATGTTGCCGGCACCGGGCGCTAAAGGAGTCCACCATTCAAGTTAGCGAAAAAAACGACAACTAAACAAACCCCGAGTGCTCTCTTTATTGAGATACATGCTCTGTCGGCTTCCTCAGCAACCCGACAACTCGACAACCGAGACCTGACTCACCATCCGAATCTTGCAAGGCTGGGAGTTGGGGAGCCCCGCCCGGATGAGGGCGTGGTCGTCGCCGTGGTTGGCGTCGTGTCGGAAAGCGACATTGGCAAAGGCCGGGGGTCCGTTGAAGCCCGGACGCTCACATACGAAACTGGGATGGTGAAGCACGCACAAGGTGAGGGAGAAGCAGAGGCGGTCGCAAGTGATCAAATGTCAGCCAGACCTTTCTGGATCCAAGGTGAGCTGGCTCATCCACACTCAATCCTCGTGGCTGATCGGGGGGAAATTGCCCCCCCGAATAAGAACCCTGGTAGTCGCCCCGCTCTTGTGCGGGCGGCGGGCTGCGAAAGATAATCCTCCTTCCAGCCCGGCCCGAAGACGGGTCCACCGGCAAACTCGCCGTGCGGCGTGCGCCCTCGGTACCCCACGAAAACGATGGAGAAGCAGTCTGGGGAACTGCCCAGGAGGGTCACACCAAAAAAACCTAAAGTTTTTTTGAGTTTTGCCGTTTTTTGGAATATCATGCGGGTCTTTGCAGGTCGTTCTTGCTTTTGGGGTGCTGATGTCTTGGTGCGGGGAAGGAAGGGATGCCGAAGGCCACCGGTCACATTTTGTCACGCTGAGACTGCCATTTCCATTGGTTTCCTGGTGTGGTGCAACACAATACGATGCACCTTCCCTTCTTGTCGAAGCTGCTTCACCGAGCAACGAACCACCGAAGGTCCTGAGTAAACCATGCGCGCCTTGCAAGCAGCCCGCCTCTGCCAAACCCACAGGCAACGAGTGGGGAAACCTTTTCAGGAACCCGATGAACTCAACAGGGATTCCCACCTCGCAACGGCTCAAACTGCTGCAACACCCCACAACCTAGAAAACTCCACAGACCCCAACCCCGTCGCCGAAGTGAGAGCCTATTGGATCCGTTGGAAGAAATTCTCGACATCTTCCAGGTTTCTCCATCCGTCCTGCTTGGCGACATGGGCCTTGAACGGAGCTCAGGGAGTTGATCTTTTCTTTCCCCATAACGCCAACGACAGCCCCTTCTTCGCGAACTGGTTCGTTACCAAGTAGCGTTGTCTTACCCATTTCGACTGCACACGGGAACCGGGAGTGACCTGTCACCAAGATGGCTTCAGAACACCCACCTGAGGGCGTTGTGCCCTCCGAGAAGACCGGATTGGACGACGAGAAGAACCACCATGCTCAGGATCAGGTCTCACGGCTCCAGGCCACGGACCGTGTCATCCAGGGCGCCAAATTGGCCACAGAGAAGGAGCAGAAAATGACCCTCATGCAGGGCATTCGCCTGTACCCCAAAGCCATCGCATGGAGCATGCTCATCTCAACCTGTATCGTGATGGAGGGCTACGATATTTGCTTGATCAACAACTTCTGTGGGTGTTCATGGCTTCTCGGCCCTGTGGGGTCCCTAGATGGCAGCCTCGGCTAACTGGACGGTTCAAAAGATGCATTCCCGCAATTCAATAAAAAATACGGCGAACAGCTACCCGGTGGAAAGTGGGAAGTGACAGCTCCATGGCAGGCCGGTCTCAGCAATGTGAGTGCTCTCAAAACATCAGGCCAGCACAGCCGGCGGCCCGCTTCGACGTCCCGGCCCGTTCCCGATCTTGAGATGGGACGAACAGGCGAGAAATGCTAACCCGGTGGATCTAGGGCGCCAACGTCGGTGAACTAATTGGCCTCCTCATCAACGGCTGGGTGTCGGAACGGTTCGGTTACCGCTGGACAGTCATTGTCTGTCTGATGTTGATCAATGCCTGGACGGCCTTGTTTTTCACGGCCCAGAATGTGCAGACGCTGCTAGCGGCTGAAATCCTATGCGGCATCGTACGGCCCCTGAACCCTAACATCTGGCGGGGATGCGTTACTGACGTGCAGTTCCCGGATAGCCATGGGGCGTCTTTCAAACCCTCACCATCACCTATGCCTCCGAGGTCTGCCCTGTCGCAATGAGAGCCTATCTCTCGACTTACGTCAACTTCTGCTGGGGCCTCGGCCAGTTTATCGGCATCGGCGTCATCATGTCCATGCTTGGGCGGGATAACGAATGGGGCTACCGAATTCCATATGCTCTGCAATGGATGTGGCCTCTCCCGCTTGCCGTCGGCATCTTCTTCGCCCCCGAGTCTCCCTGGTGGTTGGTCCGTAAGGGAAAGCTTGACAAGGCAAAGCGCTCGCTGTTGCGCCTTACCAGCCTGAACCGGGAGACCGATTTCGATGCGGATGAGACGGTCGACATGATGGTGCACACTACGGCGCTGGAGGAGAAGACAACGAGCGGAGCGAGCTACTTGGACTGCTTCAAGGGCTACGACTTGAGAAGAACGGAGGTAAGGTGAACTGAATCTGCGCGGTATGGGGCCCTCTAATGAGTGATGATGTGCAGATTGTTGGCATGTGCTGGGCGATCCAGAATTTGTCAGGGAACTCCTTTTCCAACTACTCGACATACTTCCTCACCCAAGCCGGTCTTGACCCGGACAGCGCCTACGGCTTTGCGCTTGGTCAGTACGGAATCAACATGGTGGTAAGTCAGATGCTAGCATGTTACAAAAAGGAACGACAGTGAACGTTGACACTACTGGACAGGGGGTTATAGGAGCCTGGTTTTTGATGAGCCGCGGAATTGGCCGCCGGTCTCTTTATCTCTACGGCCTGTGCGGTCTTTTTGTCATGCTTTTGATTCTCGGCTTCCTAGGCCTCGTCCCGGAGGCCCACCGGCGAGAGGCCTCCCTTGCGACAGGCAGCATCATGCTTGGCTGGGCCCTGACGTATCAACTAACTGTGGGCACTGTCTGCTACTCGCTGGTCAGCGAGATCTCGACACGGCGGCTGCAGATCAAGACGGTTGCCCTCGGGCGTGTGTTCTAGTGAGTCTTGCCCCATGGTTAATGATGGCATTTTCCGCCGCTAACCTTTCCAAAGTATCATCGTGGGCATCATTTGCAGCACGATAACGCCATACATGCTGAATCCCGGAGCCTGGGATTGGAGAAACTTTGCCGGCTTTTTCTGGGCCGGCATTTGCTTTTTGTGCATTATTTACACTTACTTCCGGGTGCCCGAGCCGTCCGGGCGCTCCTTTGCCGAGTTGGATATGCTTTTCAAGAACAAGGTCAGCGCGCGCAAGTTCGCGACGACCAAGGTCAATGTGTTCGAGGAGGATATTGACGGGGAGTTTATGGCCAAATACCACAAGCACACTGGGGCCAAGGTCGTGGAGAGCACCAGCAGCCCGTAGGGTTTTGAATATTTGGGATAGTGTAGTAGTTAATAGTTAAGCATATTTACACTTTCAACTTGTGGTTTACAATTGAGTAAATAGAATGGTAGAGCGGAGACTGTTCACTTCGTTACGTTGTGTTAATACCGATTATCGGCGGAACCCAACCCTTGACTGTCTGCCCCTTTAGAAGAGAATAATGTATAAGTGCCGCTAGAATTTGCCAATGAGATCCAAATCCGAGAGACTGAACCAGTTTACGGAGATGGTTGATGAAAGACGACAGGCCTTATGACCCCACAACTCTAAAAGATACCATTGCGACAGCGACCAGTACATACGACCATATCCACGAGAAAGTACGGGATCCCGTCCGCTCTCCCCTAGTCAAACTCGTGAGAGCCAAACTAGTACTCAGGTCGGTGACGACTGGGGAATCCTTGGTGTTGTATGTATTTTTGCTACCGGCCTCAAGCACCTTGACTTCACTTGGGCGTGGATGTGAGGAGAGGTAGGCTCACTCCCTTGTCTGTATGCAGTAGTATACAGCTGCTTAGTATAAAATACTTTATATCACCCATTCCACATGCATCGGGTAATGCCCTCGTGAACCCACCTCCTGCTTCAGCCCCCCAATATATTTACCTCCAGCGGTGACGCCTCGCCAAACACTAGACGGTACTATCCACGATCCAGACCGTTCCTTACTCACCGGCTCCTCCCGACGTAGATGTCGGCCGGCCACAGAAACCAACTAGCCGCTTTCTCCCCCACGCCATTCCGAGAATAGTCGGTCTGCATCGGAGAAAGTTGCCCTTTTAAAAAGTGGACCTCTGTTCCACAGAACGGTCTTCGCATCAAATTACCACATCTGGTCCTAAATGTGCAATTCTCGCCGATTCTGGCCAAAGTCGACAACGGCACACCTGCATGTGTTCATCGGGACCCTGGAAGATGTTCACGTGCCATTCAAGGGACAACCAGGTCGGTGGGCACTCGCAGGAGTAGTGGCACCCACTCAACCACCCCATGTGCGGTTCCAAGCGGGAACGAAAGAGGGAAGAGAGGGAGAACACAGATCCGTGGAACCGAAGGAGCAGGCTTCTCCTCTTGTATCCATTCTGATGCAGCCGGCGCGGTCGAGATTCGTCAGGGTGAGTGGGTGGATGGGGTGGATGACGTGGATTTGCACAGATTACCTGCCTGAGATACCCTCCGTGCCTTCCCTTTCCTTCCTTTTGAGCCCCCATATCGGCGTAATCGCGGCGTGGAGTTTCCTGCTGTCCTCCCAGTGCCTCCTCCACTCTCGGTTTGATCCAGCCAGATAGCCCCGATTAATCATTACCCAGTGGTGACCAATTCCAAGGCCGAAGATGCAGCAGCGGGATAATAAAGCGGTCTGTCCCGGGGGAAGGAACGGCCCTCGACCGTGCCCTGGCTCAGCCGACCAACTCAACTCTGCCTGTACCCGTGACCTGACTCCCTCCCTCGAGTCGTTCCCGAGTCATTCCTCGTTTCGTACCTTCCCACTTGTTCCAACAATAAATATCACATCTCGAGTAACGCTACCACAGTCCCTGGTCCTACACCCGAGCACGAATCTTTCCTCTATCCAGAGTGACACAATCCATCCCCAAGTTTGATTGTCAACTCGTCGTTTTCTGGCACTACGATCGGATCACGGCGTGCTGATATATCCTTGCCTGCTCCTTCCCAACACTTACTCTTTCCTTTCCCCCACACATTCAACTCCAATGGCCGCCATGGTAGATGTCCGCCCGGTCCACCGGGACGGGGCCGCCCTCGAAGCCATCTCAGACGCAGTCGACACAGTCAACATCCTCAAACACATGCCCACCACGCCCGAACCCGCCTTCGACGCAGCCTCCACCTTCGACACCCAAAAAGACAAGTCCACCTTCCGCCAATACACCACCGCCTGCGACCGCGTCAAGCATTTCTACACCGAACAGCACGCCAAGCAAACCGTCGCGCACAACCTCGCCGCGCGCGCGCACTTCCACTCCCCCTCGCGCAAGCGCCCCGAGCTGGGCATCTGGGACGCCATGGAAAAGCTCAACACGCTGGTGGACGACAGCGACCCGGACACGTCGCTCAGCCAGATCCAGCACCTGCTGCAGAGCGCCGAGGCTATCCGCCGCGACGGCAAGCCCCGCTGGATGCAGCTGACGGGGCTGGTGCATGATTTGGGGAAGCTGATGCTGTTTTTTGAGGGCTGTTGTGAGGGGCAGTGGGATGTGGTCGGCGATACGTTTCCCGTGGGGTGTCGTTTTGATGAGCGCTGTATCTTTCCGGAGTTGTTTGCCGCCAATCCGGATGCTGGCCATGAGGTCTACTCGACCCGGCATGGGATTTACCAGCCTGGGTGTGGTGTCAATGAGCTGATGATGAGCTGGGGCCATGACGAGTATTTGTATCTGGTGCTGCGGGACCAGAGCACCCTGCCGCGCGAGGCCCTCGCCATGGTGCGCTTTCATTCGTTTTACCCCTGGCATAAGGAGGGCGCCTACACCGAGTTCATGGCCGACGGCGACGAGGCGCTGCTGAGTGCCGTGCGCGCGTTTAACCCGTACGATTTGTACAGCAAGTCGGACGATGTGCCCAAGGTGGAGGAGCTGAAGGTAAGACCGTCCTTGGGGAGCCGAAGGACAGGGACTGCTGTGGCTAACATGTGGTTTTAGCCTTATTATTTGGAACTGATTGATGAGTTCTTTCCTCAAAAGGTTATTAAGTGGTAGGTAGGGTAGGGTGATTGGGATGCAGATAGGAGTCGCGGCGCAGGAAGGCTGGAATTTTGCTGAGGTTGCTTGAATTGTTGGGCTTTGCGACGGTATGGAGGTGGGTGATTGTTTTTGACTAGACAGATGGAGTGCGCTTGTGCATCGCTCGAATTTCTGCTATTTGGCCTGAGCTATGCTCCATTTGCCTCTTCGATCTACAGGGTCAGTTCGATGCGAGCTGGACCCTTGGCGCGGACACGTAGTTTCAATATTACGAAAAGTGAAACCAGGGAAATGGGATAGATGTTGGAAAGGCGATGATTATCACCACTGGAAACAACCTGCCATCGGTAATCCACTGCCCCAAGTTGCCGCAGAACTGGATTCAAGGGGGAAAAAGCCCCCCTGAGAAGACGTTTTTATATTGGATATACGTTATCTTAACCATTGAAATCCACACCCCAACAGCTCCCAGTATTCTCATGGTAAGTGAGAAGGCAACAAATGAGCTGGCCTGTTTGGTGGACTTTTCCCCTGGGAGAAGTGCCCGCCATTGAAAGCTGATACGGGGCATGATTCATGAACCTAAATGGACGCCTGAGGAGCCAGAGGCGTTCGTCGCTGAGAGTCTGATACACCCGAGAGCATCGTGTGACTTCAGGTGAGTATTGCGTTGTGGGTTGTGGACGACAAAGCACGAGTGGCAACAAATTGATGTATTCCTTTCCAAACCGAGAACAGCCCTGCTTTTCTTTTGTGTTGAACCGCTCAACAATGTGCCGCAAACAGCCCACACCCAACACGGCATATTTGGCTTGTCATTATGCTCGCGGTGTCTTCCACATAAGATGAGTAGTGGCTGGGGAATACCTAAACAAGGAGGGGTGGCGTGTCAAGTTCCGCCCGGCGGTGACATGGAACAAAGAAGTTTGGTGATGCTGTTTCGCCGGCGCACCCCCCGAATATATCAACTACTCATCACCCTGCCTAACCCATATCTTAAAACACAACTTGAAGCACATCAGATAATTCGCCCAAGTCGCCCGTCAAAATGAAACTGGCACCGGATCACCCCCTCCATCACTTCGACCTTGACGGTAGTAGCTTTGCCCGGACGGCTCGACCCGACCCTAACAGCGAGGGAGAGATTGCACCGGATGCGTACGTCTGGTTTGATTGGGTCTCGTACCGATGGCTGGATGTCTGGCATCACAGAGAAGACGACATGGACTGGTGGGATGCCGAGGAGGAAGTGCAGCTGGAATGGCTCAGTCGCACCACGGGGGTGCTGCGTTCGCTCCTCGACACCGGCGCTCTGCCGCCCGACGTGTTGGCGCTCGACCTGAGCCCATCGGGAGAGGTCTTATGGACGTCGACTGAGGACGAATACAACGGCGCCAAGTGCACCTACTACCCCTCGGTGGAGGAATACGGGCTCCCATCGTCGGCGGGGAACAAGCTTCCTGTGTTGCTCCGCTCCGACCTGACCGAAATTGACCGTATCGACGGTACGGTTACCAAGGTTTCGTATCGCTGTCGCACTTCTGGGCAAGAGAAGGTTGGCGCTTTCAAGGCCATAGCCGACTGCCCCCATTACGGTGGTGTCTGGGACGAGATTCAGATCATGGCGCGGTTGCCAGCTCACCCACTCATCCTGCCCATCGACTCGCTCGTTGTCGAGGAGCTCACCGGGCTTGGGGTTGTCGGATTCATCACTCCTTTCATCCCGGCCCCCTCGCTGGAGAAACCGCTACCAGGGCCATTCAAGCTGCGCTGGCTTCGGGAGTTGATGGGCCTCGTCGACGAGCTCAACCTCGAGTACGGCATCGTGCACCAGCACAATGCCCCCCGGAACCTCTTCATCAACCCGGACACCGACTCCATCCTGCTCTTCGACTTTAGCGCGGCGGCTCAGATCGGGACAACGGGGCGCCGTAGCCGTTCCAAACGGAGGGGTTACAGCAACTTCGAGGAGCGCGAACGCAACGACATCACCGGCGTGGCCTACTTCCTCTACATGGTCATCACCCGCGACCCGGCCTACCGCTCCATCCGCTTCGACGCCATGGCCGACGACGAGTTCGACGACCTCGCCAAATGGACCCAGCACCCCCAGCTCACCCCGCTCGACCACCCCCTCGCCACCTTCCACGCCGAGCTCACCGCCTGGATGCGCAAGCGCCGCGCCCAAGCCGCCAAACCTGAACCCAACCAGCCCACCCCCGACAACCGCACCCACAACCGCAACCGCACCCACAACCGCACCCATAAGCACACGCCCGCCCCCCAACAAATCACCGTCCCCCTCCCCCCCCTCCCACCCACCGACAAACACACCGTCGCCGCCACCCCCGCTAAGCCGTTAGCGCAAGAGTGGGATACTATCGGTGTTGAGGTGCCTGTGCGTGCGCGGGTCGAGGCGGGCCGGCCGGTGCTGGAGTGGCGGCGACCGTTGGGAGGGGGGGGTAAGGAGGGGGGAGGGGGGGTGGTTGATGTGAATGGGTTGGGGTTGGATCGGGGGAGGGGGTTTCCGCAGCCTTTGGGGGGGAAGCTAAAGGGGGGAAAGGGTGGTTCTGCTGTTGGGGGTGGGGGTGGGAAGAAGAGGAAGAGAGCGGAGGGGGGGAAGAAGAGAAAGAGGGCGTCGGGAGCCAAGAGGAGGAAGCGGTCGTAGTGTCACCTGCCTACCTAGAGTGTTAGTTACTGGAGTTTGTAATCGGGAGGTGTCTCTACTGTCTGTCGAGTCGACATTTCGGTTTATAAAGAATGGAACCCCTTGGTAATTTGAGTTGGATCCATGACCGCGTCAGTTTAGATGGACTCATCTTGAGCATGCTGGTATCAGAAAAGATGAATACGTACTTCGTACATGTAGGGTTTCGACAAAAATGAAACGCACATGTACCAGTTGATTGGATTCAATCGTATGTATGTACGTGTATGAAGGCTGTAATTGATGGTGTATGAAGGCTGCATTTTCCGAATTTGCACGATTGAGTTCATGTATTCGTAATTACAATAACTTTGACATTCTTAGCTTGGATGACAGCCGATTCGTGGGGCAAGCTTGCAAGCTACGCATCGAAAGGTACAAGTGGGAAGCAGGTCGTCAAAGGCAGGCACGGCAGCTGAATGACAGGGTTACATCTCCACAGAAGGTGCTTGGCAACCCCCACCGCCAGGGTTGCATCCCCCGCAACCGATGACCTCATTGTTCTTTACGAACCGATCTCGACCTTTTCCCACTCACAGCAGCGTCGTACCCAGCTGAGATTCTCGCCACACCGGAGCCTCGAGTCAATCGAGGAACCGAGCGCTGCGATTGGGTGCATATTCTCAATTCCGACTTTTTTTCAAAAAATCCCCGGAGCCCCCCCTCCTGACTTTGTCGAGTGGAATCCATCGTGCCAATAGGAAACCAATTTATGGCGCGGTTGTGGCAAGCAGCTAACCTTCTTAAGCCCGTGAAGGCTTGTTGATCTGTCTCGGATGCGCGAGCCGGGAAAGTGTGACCCGCGTTGTAATTGTGAGTCCGTGTGTTTGATGCGAGTTTGTTACCCTCCATCTCCGGCCTACCCAATTTCAATACGAAGTACTCCGATCCATTGCATTCAATTGCTCCGACGGGCACCACACTCCGGACACGAACGACACTGTGTTCGGTAATTGCTACGTAAAATATAGAGGGGATGACCCTTACAACCGCCGCCCCCTTCCCGCTCTTCGCCTGCTCGCCAATATCCGGATCATCTTCTCCTCGCGCGTCGCACAGTATCTCAGCATTTATATCGGCTACCGCCCCGCTGTGTTTTGGATTTCTCGCCCTCCCCCTCTCCCTTAGCCGGCCACCACCCGCCATCCGTCGCGTCCCCCTCCCCCCCTGTGTAGTGACCTCGTTCTCCTCACCACACCTCGCCTTTCGCCGTGCCTACACCAACCACGCCCGCCACGCCCGCCACGCCCACCACGCGACCCGGCTCTTTTCCACCATGCCTCGGAAGTCCAAACAGTCATCCCCTTCACCAGATTCCGGCGGGGTAGACCTGGCATCCATTCATGTCGACGCCGCTCTCCGTCCCCAGGTTCACCTCCGCAGGTCAGGCCGGGGCCTGAAGACCCTCGAGCCCGATGACATTATGAAGGCGACAGCCGGAAACATGTTGGGGCTCAGACCTCCGGACGACGAAGATGCAAACAGTGAGAAGATGGAAGAGCAAAAAGACACGCTCAAGGAGGAAATGCGCCTTGCCATCGAGGGGCTCGCCAGGATGGAGCGTCGGCTGAGGAGTGCGACAAAGAGGCAGAAGCTGCAGCTTGAAGAGGAGGCCGAGTTCTCGAAGCAACGGAAGGCCGCCATCCAGGAGGCAGCCCACTCTGAATCTCTCGGACAAGCGTCCCTGAGGATTGTAGAGCCGACAGCACAACCAACAGCAGAGCCGGCAAATGGAGCACAACTGCCAACCCCGGACGAGGAGGAGAAGGATAACTTCGCCAGAGACATCACCGGAGGACAAGGCCCAGACCTCGAGACTTCTAGGATAGATGCCCCAGAGGAGGCACCCGACATCCCCGAACGGGGTGCCGCCAGAGCGCCGCCAGTCAACAGCGATTATTTGCCCCTACCATGGAAAGGTCGGTTAGGCTACGCATGTCTCAACACGTATTTGCGCTCAGCGAAGACGCCCGTCTTCTCTTCTCGGACCTGCCGCATGTCCTCCATCATCGACCATCGGTATCCGCTCACCGACCCGTCCCAGCCAGAACACTCAGTCAAAAACCGACCAGACCGGTCCAAGGAGCCTTCCATTGAGCGAGGACAGCAATTCGTGCAGAACCTCGGCCTCACCAATGCCCGGGATATCATCCGCATGCTGCGCTGGAACGACAAGTACGGCATCAAGTTCATGCGCCTCAGTTCCGAGATGTTTCCCTTTGCCAGCCACCAGGAACACGGCTACAAGCTGGCCCACTTCGCTTCCGAGGTGCTGGCCGAGGTCGGCAAGGTCGCGGCCGAACTAGGCCACCGCCTCACCACCCACCCCGGCCAGTACACCCAACTAGGCTCGCCCCGAAAAGAAGTCGTTGACGCCGCCATCCGCGACCTAGAATACCACGACGAGATGCTGACCCTCCTCAACCTCCCCGCCCAACAAAACCGCGACGCCGTCATGATCCTGCACATGGGCGGCGTCTACGGCGACAAGGCCGCCACCCTCGACCGCTTCCGCGCCAACTACGCCCGCCTCTCCCCCTCCATCCAAGCCCGCCTCGTCCTCGAAAACGACGACGTCGGCTGGAGCGTGCACGACCTCCTCCCCGTCTGCGAAGCCCTCAACATCCCCCTCGTCCTCGACTACCACCACCACAACATCATCTTCGACCCCGCCCACTGCCGCGAAGGCACCCTCGACATCACCCACCCCGCCCTCCAATCCCGCATCGCCGCCACCTGGTCCCGCAAGAACATCCGCCAGAAAATGCACTACAGCGAGCCCTGCCCGGGCGCCGTCACCCCGCGCGACCGCCGCAAGCACTCCCCGCGCGTCATGACCCTGCCCCCCTGCCCCCCCACCATGGACCTCATGATCGAGGCCAAGGACAAGGAGCAGGCCGTGTTCGAGCTGATGCGCACCTTCAAGCTGCCCGGGTTTGACCGCGTGCGGGATATGGTGCCGCATGAGAGGATGGATGAGTCGCGCGCGGCGCCGAAGCATACGCCCGTCGGGAAGAGGAGGCAGAAGCCGGCGAGGAATTTGAAGAGGAAGAGGGCGCCGGATGAGGAGGCGGTCGAGTTGAATGATGTGGGCGCGGGCGCGGAGGATCAGGAGGTGGTGGTGGAGGGGGGGAGGGTGGTCAGTGAGGAGGATTATGCGATGGGCGGGCCCGAGGGGAGGGTCTATTGGCCGCCGGGGAGGGAGGATTGGTTGAAGCCTGCGCGGAGGGGGGGGGGCAAAGGCGTTGACGATGGGGGATGTTGAGGAGGGGGATTGTTGAGGGGTGTTGTGGTGGATGGGGTATTTGGGGGGGGAGGTCTTGTTTGTTTTGTTGTTCTTGCTCTTGTTTGTGGTTCGGGGGATCTTGATTATTGCATATAACCCACGGCAATGGGCGATACACGATGTGATACCAACGGGGCAACGGGTAATAGTCACGGCTGGTTAGCGTTTATTGGCTTTCTTGAGTAACTGGGATTCAAGCAAAGCGAGTCCAGGGGAAAAGAAATGTCTTGATTGCAAGGTGTAATTGGATATACGACTAATCCCCTAATCTCGGACAGCTGAAACACACAACCACTATCTTTTTCCTTCTCGAGATGGATGTACCCGTATACAATTTCCCGCTTTGAATATCCGTCCACTTGATATTGAAGGAGCGCGAGGACGATGGATATCTCCACCAGACAAACACCGAACGATACATTCTGATCTCGCCACCGATCGACGTTGCACAGGCCTCGGTTGGAGCACCCTGTCCGGGCCGGTGCCGATCCTCCGGCTTGGGTACCAGCTTGCCGGTACCGCGCTACATGTGATCGGCGGCCGTTGGAGCAGTGTATCCCGATATGTACATATGTATGTCCGATATCGAATGTTGTGTGCGTCGATGTCTCGCCAACTGAAACACAGCACCAAATTGCAGTACCTGGCCTGGCGATCTCAACCGTGTCTGTAGATTGTTTGTACATGTCTCGGATCATGATGGACAATGTGATATCCTTCCTTCCCAGCTCCAGGCCGGCCCCGGACACGCCGCCACCAGTCAGTCTAGGATAGACCTCCCATCCTGAAACCACCCCCTGTTTTTCTTTTTTACCCACCCTCCCCAAACGGGAAACAAAACGCCGCCGTCCCCATCCCCCACAAGCAGAAAACCTCCAACGCCCAAAACCCCACCACCTAACAAGGACCGCCCACAGGCATATCCCTCCCAACACCGAAGAATCAGAACCCCTCTACCCAGACCACCAAACCCCTATCCCTCAACCCACCAAACCCCCTATCCCTCAACCCACCCAACCCAACCCAACCCAACTCCCACCCCCTGCCCTCCCAACCCCCAAGAGGCCTCTCAACTAACTCCCCACCGCAGCCGCCGCCCCAACCTCCCCGCGCAGCTCCTTGCAGCGCGGGTGCGCGCAGGTGCCGCAGAAGAGGGTGCTGTTGCCGCGGGCCACGACACGCTCGCAGCCGCAGGTGGTAGACTGGGAGACAAGCGTCGTCTGGCAGGCGTAGCTGATGCGGGTGCCGCACATGTTTTCTGATTTCCTTGGTCTGGTGTTGGTGTGTTTCGGGTTTGGAGGGGTGTGCCTTGGATGGTGGTGGTGGTGGTGGTGGTGGTGTTTTGTTGCCCTTTTGCGCTGTTGCCTTTTGGGGTGGTTATACTGCTTGCTTGTGGTGTTGCGAGGTGATGTGTTGGTCGAGGTGAGATTTGATTTGGTGGCCTGATGGCGTGCTGCCCTTTTGGGGTTGGCTGGACTGAAATAGGGTCTTATCTGGGTGGTTGTTAGACCACTGCGTTGAAAATATTATGCATGCCCCTGAGGAATCTCTCTGTCGTACCTCGAAAGAGGGATCTCCAAAATGATAATCGCCAGAGATTGTTGAAAGGGATGCGATGCGGCCGCCCTCTTCTTTGTTTAAAAAGGCAATGATAGTTCAGATTCGATCGAAATCGGTCGTGGCGTCACCACCTTTAGCGCACTGACCGCTCAGTCTAGACCGCGGGTGATGATGTCGAGATGAGTGAGTGGTGATGTCTTAAGTGGGTTTCCGTGGCGGGGACCTGGATGCCGAGGTCTTAAGAACTCATGCGAGCATGGGAACTCCCTACTGCAGATTTTGAAGCTAACGAGCGGCGTGGCGGCTGGCGAGTTTTTGGGTTGCGTTGGGTTGCGCCGTTCGCAGATGGATGCTCAGCTCGATGTTTATACATATTTACATATAGGGTTCGCCGAGAAAAAGCCAGGGTTACGGCCCCATCCCATTCCAGCTTGAACTCTGGGATTCTAAAACTTGTGCATGCTGCCACGTCCCTGCCATGGCGCGGCCCTGGCACACCAGGTTCCGGCCTTAATGTCACCTAAAGCGGAAGGCACGATGATGAAATGTCTTTCCGGCGTCTGCGCCGTCCACTTCTCCAATTGGCGCATTCGGCCGCCGGACTGCCAAAAAATGAGTTACGTCATCATGTTGGCTCGATGTTCGAGACTCTTCTGTCAAATTTTGAGGATCGATGCTGGCTGATTGGTCCACCGTCCCACACTTTTCCGAATTGTGCCGGCCTCCGAATTCGCTGGCTGGCTGGCTGGCTTTTTCTCGTTTGGGCTGTTTTCCTTTGGTGCATCGGGGTTTGCAATTTTAGAATCCGAAATATGCAGGTTGCGCAGCTTATCGCATGATCGTGGCGGGGTTCAAGCATCCAGCAAATCGGCGAGAGGTTCGAAGCCCCCAATACCACAGAGAAGTCAGGATCGCTCGATCTCCACAGCCATCCCCGATTGACGCGAGGAAGCGCACACTTCGGTGATTGCGTCTGGCTGAAACAGCTGAGCAGGGAAACAGGATCTTGCCTCGACATGCAGATGCAGCCCCGATGCATGCACCAAGCGCAACTTGACCAAATTAGAACAGTCCCGACGGCGGGGGCTCTTTCTGGATGCGACTCCGAATCGGTTTCGCTCTCATAGCTGCGTCTTTCAACCGTTTTTGCTAGGAACCCTCGCCTTATTCTTGTGCCCAGCTCATACCGAGGCGGCTTCTCGATGCCAAGAACGGCCCACCGCCGCGACTGTGTTTGGGGATCAGGCTGCACTGTCCCAAACAAATGGCAGTGGTGGGATCATCCTCGTTGTGAGTTAGGCGGTTGTCAAGTGCCCTCCGACGTACCTAATCTCTTCAGTTTCATTATGCCAGAATGATGCGGGTCTGACCGTTTCATGAGAACGGAGCACCAAGCGTGAATGGTGCTCCTGGCCGTGTATCACGGAAAGTCTTTCCTCGGCATCGAAGCTCTGAGGGGCCTCTAACTCGTGGTGGACTCGAAGACTCACCTGCATGACGATCGTAGAGGGATGCGGCAAAAGGGGGGAACTCGAAGGTCTCTTCCAGCAGGCGTGCAAGGCGTGAAAGGTGTGAAATCGCAGCGGGTGTTCCCACGGACGCCCTGCCACCGTCACTTGGGAGCCCTATCCCCGTGGTCGTTGTCCGGACTGGTATTCCCAGGCCGGCCTCAGCATTGACCGAGCGGTCTTTGGCCCCGGACATGTCCAGTTCCAGAAGTTAACACCGCGCTGCGGCCATCTCCTCCTACAACGGGAAGGTTTTCCTCTCCAGCTTCCCGCTCAGAGTGGTGACTCATGATGGGGCTAGGACGATGCCCGTGTCGACAATCACGCCATCGCCAAAGAGTCGGACGAGACTTAGAGGGGTGAGCTGATGGATGAGGCTTTGGCTTATGTATGGGGTGGGAAGATGTCGTGTGTTTTCCAAGCAGAAAGCCGAGCTTAGGTACCGAGATGATACCCCGCGGAGTTGCCCGGGAGTTAGAAAAGACAACGCTTAAAAAGTGAAGTTTCCTTGAGTAACACGATATATGTCTCGCCGGCGGTTGACAGATGCGAGGGACGGCGTGGCGCTGGGTATATGGAGCTTGGGTCACTGAGAAAACCCCAGCTTGAAGCTTTCGGGAAAAAGAAAGAGCGCCAGAACGGTGGGACAACTGTTTCACAAGGGAAGCAGCTCTCTCTCAAAGAAAGGAGGCTGGGTCGGCTTTGGCGCCTGATGGTTTGCAGATTGGCAGAATTGGGAGTTGTTGATGTCAAAAGGGCCAGCTTGGCGAGTCCCACGTGGCTTGCCGGGAAATTCGTTTTTTATTCGAAGTGGTGGAGGCAGGCGGTCGAGCTGCCTAACATTTTGTGGGACTCGCGCCTGGTTGCCTGCTGGTGTCGCTGGGGTCCCGTGATTTCGCGGTGCTCTAACCTCGCTAGGGCCCGCTGTTGCCTGCTCGACACGGCGCGCTGCTGAACTGGACAAATTTATTTGGGGGTTTATTTACGTGGTCAAAGACCGCACTTTCTTGAGCAAGATTTCGTCTCAGCATTCTCAATTCCTCCCAATTGCACCGCCCACTGTTGGCACTATTTCCTCCGTTCAAGGTTCGTGTGCATTCTTACCAATCTGGTCATTCTCGATTGTGCGAGACAGCCAATTGACCTTGAACGAACAACCCCCTTACTCCATTCCAGTACGAGACCCACCCCAAATTACCACAACCCGAGCAAGATGCCACCGAAGCGGGGAAAGAAGGCCGCCGCGCCGGCCAAACCGGCTTTGGAAGGATGCACGATCGTCCTGAGCGGCACCTTCCCCGGCGCAACACACGCAGCCATCAAGGCCAGAGCCGAGACCCTCGGCGCGACCTTGGCCACCAGCGTGACCGGCGATGCCACACACCTCGTGGCAACCGAGAGCGACTACAAAAAGCCATCCCCCAAGGTCACCAAAGCAAAATCACTCGACATCCACATCGTCAGCTTGGACTGGCTCTCGGCCTGCGAGCAAAGCGGTGCCAAAAAGTCCGAGGATAGCTACGCGCCTGGGGTCACGTCCCAGGACGATGACGATTCCACTCAGCCCGATGCATCTAAGGCGGCGCCCGCGGCGTCATCCCAGGCCAGCGGTACGGCTAAAACAAGCACGAGAACGCGGAAGCGTGCCCCTTCCCCTGTTGTGGATAATGTCTCAGATACTGAGCCTGCGCCGAAGCCCAAGCGAACGAGAGGGCGCAAGGCGGCCGCTGTGAAGACGGAGGCGGACGATGATGTCGACATGCCGGACGCGAATGATGCAGCTGACACCGATGTCAAGGAGGAGGAGGAGGAGAAGAAGAAGCCAGCCAAGGCCGAGAAAGCCATGGGCGAAGGTCAAGTAGCCAAGAGAAAAACCCTACAGATCCCTCTCGATGAAGGCTGCCCGTTCATCACGTCCAAAGTGTACATCGACGATGCCGGAGTTATTTACGATGCGTCGTTGAACCAGACAAATGCGTCGAACAACAACAATAAGTTCTATCGCATTCAGGTGAGATTCACAAGCCACGCTCTCTGAGGTCTTGTCTAACGGAAGAGTAGCTTTTGGAAGACCCCAATGGTATCTACCGGACCTGGACGCGATGGGGCCGTGTTGGAGAACGCGGCCAGACTGCGATTGCAGCCACGGGCACTTTGGACGCCGCGATGCGACAGTTTGAGAAGAAGTTCAAGGACAAATCGACGCTGTCCTGGGCGGATCGCGGCAAGGACCCGAAGCCGGGGAAATATGCGTTCATCGAGAGAAACTACGACGACGATTCGGACGACGAGGACGACGCGGACGACGCAGCGGCGGCAGGCAAGAAGCCGAGTGACCGGAAAGCGCCCGAGTCCAAACTCGAGCCTGCTGTACAGCAGCTCATGGGCCTGATCTTCAACCAACAATATTTCAATGCCGCCATGTCCGCCCTCAACTATGACGCCAAGAAGCTACCGCTCGGGAAACTCAGCAAGGCCACCATCACCCGTGGTTTCCAAACGCTGAAGGACCTTTCCGCCCTCATCGACGACCCCACCAGTGCTCAAACAACCTACGGCATGGCGTACGCTTCGGCCGTCGAACAGCTCTCAAACACCTTCTACTCGTTGATCCCCCACGCCTTTGGTCGCAACCGCCCTCCAGTTATCGGCTCCCAGGCCATGCTTAAGTCAGAAATAGAACTTCTGGAAAGCTTGAGTGACATGAAGGACGCTGCGCTCATCATGAAGGTGGACAAGGCTTCCGAGGACGAGGTTCATGCTCTCGACAAGCAGTTCCAGGGCCTTAATATGAAGGAAATGACGCCGCTGGACCCTACCGGTAACGAGTTCACCCAACTAAGGAATTACTTGGTCGAGAGCCGCGGCGCCACGCACGGTCACTACTATAATGTCGAGGCCATCTTCCGCATTGAGCGTCAAGACGAGTTCCAGCGGTTTGACGACAGCAAGTTTGGCAAGATGAACCAAAACCGCCGCTTGCTGTGGCACGGTTCGCGCTGTACCAACTTTGGTGGTATTCTCAGCCAGGTACGTTGAGATGGCGTTGTATTCTTATCTGGGGCCTTCACCCCCTCGGCCTCAAAAACATGGCTAACGTCGGTTCGTACCGCTTTAGGGACTTCGCATCGCGCCGCCAGAAGCACCAGTATCTGGTTACATGTTCGGCAAGGGTATCTACTTGGCTGACATGGCGTCCAAGTCGGCCAACTATTGTTGCTCGTATATTTCGGGCGGTACCGCGCTCCTCCTGCTCTGCGAAGCTGAGCTGGGTGATCCCATGCAGGAGTTGGTCAACGCCTCGTACACTGCGGGTGAGGATGCCGAGAAGAAGGGCATGGTGTCGACCTGGGGCCAGGGCTCCACCGGTCCCAGCAAGTGGAAGGATGCCAGCTGTGTCCACCCCGATTTGGCAGGTGTCAAAATGGTAAGTCCGTGTTTGAGGCTGTGTCTAGCCTGCAGAATTCGCCGACTTTGGTGTCACCAAACAGCCCGCTAACGAACGCTTTACAGCCTGACACGTCGGTGTTGCCGGGAGCCACTAATGTGCCGAATGCCGGTCTGTACTACAACGAGTACATTTGTTACGACGTCAAGCAGGTCCGCCTGCGGTATCTGCTGCGGGTTCGCATGTAACAGGGGTAGGTTACGGGACCCGGGGGTGTATGGTGTTTGGGATGGGAGGGAGTTTGGCATGTCAGATATTCTGTCTGCTTGCTGGTTTTGCTGTTTCGGTTTACGGTTCACGGCCTTGCTTGTAATGCTGACCACTAGGTGCCTACTTTCTGAGACTTGCTGGAGTACGAAGTAGAGAATAAAAGATACTTTTCCCTGTGCATTGCTTGCTGCTTACCATGGAGTCATGGAGTCATGCCGGTATGTGCTCGGCATCTGTGCGTCATGTGATTGTTCCAATCCCGTTTGTTGAAATGTCGCCGCAGGAGCGCGGTTGCAAGGCCCGCTCCACCGCCAAGAGGCTTGGAGGAGATCGGGAGACCAGTCCGCTGTGCTTGCCAGCAAGCGGGCCCACCACGTTCCCGGCGCAGGCCACTGGGCAAGTTGATAGGCTGATAGAGTCTCAAGGGTTTCCAGTTCTCTCTTCCCAGGGTTCCTCTCCCGCCTTCCGTTCTCAACGATCTGGGAACCTTGAACCCCACAACCCGCAAGGCCAAAGTTGAGTGGCTCCAGTGGCTAAAGGCACCTGCAACAACGCGGGCGGCGTCGGAGAGATCTGCATAACCACTCAGCAACTGACATCGGCAAATCCGAACAAACGACAGGCTGAGCAAACCTCCCCTTTTTCTGGCGATAGCGAAATGTTTGCAGCAATCCGGGAACCAGACCCGCCCGCGCATTCAACCAGAAACCGACTGCGAGATCGAGCTGGAGCTCAGGTCAATTCGGGAACGAACCGTGACACAATTGTCGACGGTGATCGCAGCCGGTGACACACCGGGCCGCGCGCCAGCACAGTGCAGCAGCCACCATCAACACAGGCATTGTCCATTACCGGGAACCGCCCATCCATGAGTACCTCACCCCGACCCCAGAAACGGACAAACACCTGCGTCACGTGTCGTGCGCGCAAGGTCCGGTGTGACGGTCGACGCGGTATTTGCACCAACTGTGAACGTCTCGGCTTCAGCTGTTCCTACGATGAGAATGTCGGCGTCGAGGTCGTCCAGGGCGAGGGGAACGGCACCGCCATCTCGGTGCCGCGCCGCCGCGTGCGCCAGGCCTGTCAGAACTGCCATGCCAGGAAGGCTAGGTGTAGCGGCTCCATGCCGAGCTGTGATCGCTGCCGGGCCCAGCGTCTCGAGTGCGTCTACCGGCCTGGCAAGCGCTCCCTCCCGCTGCCGTTGCCGAACCCCGCCGCGGCCCCGTCTCCCAGCTCCGGCATGGATATCGATGCGCCTTCGGGCCCCGGCGCACCCAATGACTACGCCACCTCCAGCAGCAACGCCAGCCCTGCCACGGCCAACGTCGACCCGACTGAGCCTGACGAGGCCCTAGCCATGAAGGCCTTTGACAACTTTTTCCGCCATATCTACCACGTCGCTATGTTTTCTTTCCTGCACCGGCCTTCCCTGATGGAGCTCTACCACGCCGGGTCGCTGGACCGTGCCCTCGTCCTCTCCGTCGTCGGCATCACCTCGCTCCTGACCGATCTCGGGCCGGGGATGGTCGACTACGGCAACCGATGCGTCGAAGAGGCCGTCTCGCTGTGCCTGGCCGGCCTCGAAAAGCCCACCATCTCCCGTCTGCAGGCGCTGGTGCTGGCCATCAAGCACCGCATCCTCTCCAAGCGCTTCTCCAGCGCCTTCATGCTCCACGCCATCGCCAGCCGGTTCGCCACCGCTCTCCGTCTATACCAAGAGAACACGGAGCTCTGCTTTCTCGCGCGGGAAGCCCGCCGTCGCCTGATGTGGGCCATCTACATGATCGACGCGTCCATCGCGACGGGCCAGGCGGATGTTGCCATCTGGTCCGATGCCGAGCGGCAGATCCCGCTACAGCTCCCGTGCAACGAGCGCAACTTTGACTTTGACCTACCCGATCCCACAGAACCGCTCCGGCCGCCGGACCCCGACCCCGCAACCGGTATTGTGCCGCCACTGCCAGACGTGCTTGGCCTCATGGCGTTGCATATCCGCTTGTACTGGATGCGCACGCGCATCCTGCAGTGCACATCGCGAGCGGCGGCCTCCCCGTCTGCGGATACGCTAGCCATGCTGCCGGGTCAGCTGGCCGAGCTCGCTGCGGAGCTCGAGGTGTTCGAGGCGAGACTGCCGGTCTCGTTCCGTGAGAACGAGGCTAACTTCCGGTTGCGGAGCTATTCCACCCGGCTTAACATATTTATCACCACGCATATGCTGTGGAGACAGTGTCATCTTGACCTGTACCGCCTCTTTCTCCCAGGGTTGAAGGACGCACTTGCCCCCGCTGCCTTGCAGCAGCTAGATTCTCATTTTGTGATGCAGTGCCGCCGTAGCTGCTACGAGCACGCCCGGCGGATGGCCGACATGATGTCCCAGTTGTTGAGCTTGAGCAGCACAAGCACCACGCCCCCGGTGGCTGATTTAGACCTCACCGGGTGCGCGTTCCACTGCGTGAGGGTGTTGTATCACGGATTACAAACAGATAACGGCGAGTTTGGCTTGGGCTTCACGCAAGAACGCGTCCAGGAGCTGGCCGGCGTCTGCCTTCGCGCGGCGCGGCAGTCCACCCCTGGGCAAGCGTCTGCCAGCATTGTAAGTTTTCTCGACTGCGCGGTTGCGTGAGCGAGTGGGCACTCACTGACGACGACACAGCAAGCGGATATTGAGCGGCTTATTGCCAACGGCCTGTCCCTGCCGGAAGTACCGCCCGGTTCCATGGGCCGCACTCGCAGCCTGGGGCCCGGCACGGGGACACCGTATTTGGCACCACAAGCCCCGGCTCCAACAACAGACCAAACGGCGGCGGCCGCCAGTCGCATGCATCTCATGGCTCCGACCCCGAACCCGACCCCGGGGTCCCAGCCGAGCATAGGGTCCCTCCAAATGCCGCCGCCCTCGTCAATAAGCCCCATGGTAGCGTTGAGCCTGCCCATGGCTGCCGAGTCGGCGGTGCACGGCGGCACGGCCGGTGTTGCGCCATCGCAGGCCAGCGCCGTGACGAGTGGTAGCAATGCCTTTGAGGAGCTGCCCGACGGGCTCAACTTCGGCCCCGAGTTCTTTGGCATGGATTCGTGGGCGTCATTCACGGGCTGGCCGGACATCGGGCAGTTTCCGACCAGTGAGATCTCGTGATGCAGCGCTGCGCTGCGAGTTCCCTCCCCACATGCACTCAGCCTTGTGTGGTGGGATTTTTCTTGTTTAAATAGTTTCGGGCCCCCGTGGCACCATCCGGGGCGCTCATGTCGCCATACCACGTGCGCGTGGGGTGCATATCGGGGACTTGCTTGGTGGCGTTTTGTGGTTGGGGGCCGCGGACTGGGGTGTTGGAGTGGGCAACGATCAACGACACAAAAGGCAAAAGGTCACGAGGGGCGTAGCTTCGCTGTCGGCATTACATTAATCGTGACGGGATCTCTAAGCCCGTGTACATCGTTTAGACATTATAGAACATGCTTCGGCCGCTGCTTTGTGTTGCTGGTCCTGCTCGCCTTGCTCATCCCGCGCTTCCTTCCCCTCTCGTAACCCCTGCCCGTTCGTTCCGTGTCTCTCTGCCTCACCGCAACAGCGGGGTTTCCTCAGACGGATCCGCGTCTTCGCTCGGCCTCCGGGACCCGACCGCCACCACCGTCACGCTCCGATCCAGATCGACCACCCGCTCCCGATAGACCCACGCAACGCAGATCCCCGCCCCAGGACCCAGCACAACGGAGGTCCCCACCATGAGAAGGGCCGTCCGCCACCCGGCCTCGACAAAAACCCAGTAGAGGATTGTTAGGCCGAGAAAGAAGGTGTCGATCATCATGGCCTTGAGGATCGAGCGCGTCATCTCGCGGCGGTCGTCGGGCTGCGTCAACGCCCAGATGAGGTAGGCGTGCGCCAGCACGGAGCAGAGCACCGGCACGGCGTACACGCCCACGACCGCCGCCCGGCTCTTTTCCAGGTGCGCGCTCCCACCCCACCGCTCCCGGCCCAGCACCCGCACCACCAGCACGCGCACCGCCCGCCGCACCAGCAACACCCACACGGGGAACAGCAACCACACGCCCACGGCCACCGCCGAGTCCAGCACCAGCACCAACACCCCGGGTACCACAAACCCTACCGCCACCGCAACCGGCACCGCCACCCCGTCCGCGCGCACCCTCACATGGCGCATCCCCCGAACCACCGCGCCATCCCTACCCCCCAGAAACCCACCATCCAACCCCCTCCCCCCCATCACCACCCTCCTCCCCCACCCCAAAAACACCGGCACCCACCCCACCTGCCACACCACCGCCCCCGCCACCGGCCCCCCCATCAACAGCCACACCACCCACCCCCACCCCGGCTCCCTCAACCACCTCACCCCCCTACTACCCCCCACCCTCGCCGCCTCCACCCCCGTCACCGTCACCAACGCCCCCACCGCCGCCCCCACCACCGCAAAGCTTGCAGCCGCCCAATGCCCCGGGGAGGAAGCGGTTTGGGTGAGGGACAGGAGGAAGCAGAGCGGGGTGGATAGCAAAGAGGGGAGGAGGGTGTGCAGGGCGGGGAGGAGGGAGTGGGCGTGGCATTGGGAGAGGAGGAGGTAGGGGTTGGGGTCGTGGAGGAGGTGGAGGGTGTGGAGGAGGAGGGTGGGGAGGGTGAGGAGGAGGGGGGGGGTGAGGAGGAGGGGGAGGGGGAGGGAGGGGTGGTGGAGGAGGGGTGATGGGGGTGGGTGAGGGTGAGGGTGAGGGTGAGGGCGGTGGTGGGAGGGGGAGGGGGAGGGGAGGTTCATTGTTGGGGTGGTGATGGTGGTGTTGTTGTTTTGGTGGTTTGGGTGTGAGGGTTTTGGTGTTTCGCGTGAGTGAGGGTTTGGTGTTTTGGTGTTTTGTTTGCTCAAATTCAGTTCGCTCTGATGTGAAAATCGGGAGGCTGTGATGTTGCCGTACCTATCGTTGAAAGTGAGATTTGTAATTTGTTGATGGGCTGACTGGCAGTTGAGTCGCGCTCAATATGCTGTCCCGCCGGCGGGAAGCGCGACGATTCTGAGATTGAGGGGTTGGTGTGGTCGCGAGTGCAAATCTCGTGATTGTTTTGGTCTTGGCGGATCGGAGAGCAGATGATTTATTTCTTTGCTCCCGGCCCCGTGATATTCGTGGGGTTTGCGGGGCACAGCTACGCTAGACGGGAAGGTGGGGGAGCTCGGGAACTCGGGAGCTATCCTCGGAGCTTTATTCAACGGAACAGGGTTGACCATGCACTCACTGGATGGAGACGATGCGTTTCCTTTAACTGAACTAACCCTCTGACCAAAAAAAGGCGAGACGGGGAACCAAGAAAAGAGAAGAATGGAGAAAATCAAGAAAAAGAAGAAGTAAAGAAATCCGAGCAGAATAGATCAAACAAAAGACCGAGTCAATGGACTTCACTTTTTTTGGCTAGAGAGTGGGCTTGGTCCCATCTGAGAAGGTTGCAGCCGGCTTCGAGAGAACCAATCCGCGGCCTTAATTTCCGTTTGAAGCCAGCCTGGGCACATTTTTCAGCGCGAATACTACCGCGCCAGCTCCAACTTGGAACTTCCCAAGACAGCTACCAGCAACGGCGCAATGGCATTCACATCTTTCCGGACCGGTTCTAAGACGACATTCAGCCATGCGACTGCATTTACGTCAAGAAGGAGCAGCCACGGTATGCATTTTCAATTTTTCATAACTTCTGTGTGTTCACATGTCCCCCACCTGGATTCTCGATCAGCCCTCCACCATGTTCGACTTCAGATCCAGTTTGATACCCATGCTGGAAAGATGCCATCGTCACGACCTTGTTTTCATTTTGATATTTTAACAGTCGAGATACATCATGGATGTGACTGACCACTTTAAAGGCACACGCCTTCGCTTCCTTGCCAACTTCTCAACAGAGACACAAACTCCAAATACGCCGCACCACGCTGAGCTCCAAGAGATCCTGGGGTACCGCTTCTCCAACCCTTTGCTCCTGGACGAGGCTACTTTAACACGCGGAGGGGGCCCGTCAGTCACGCCCCAGAATGCTCATGGGAACAAACCACTCGCCTTGGTTGGGGATGCTCTCATCCGCTTAGATGTTGGGGTCCGATCGTATGCGGAGGGCACCGGGACGGGCAAGCACATTACTACCGCTTCCCTTTCCAACAGAGCGTGCACTAAGTGAAGCAGATGAGAGCAGCTTTCTGCTGGCCGACATCGGATCAAACAAGTCACTCGAAGCCATCGCGAAGCAACTGGATCTCGACAGGTTCATCATCAAAAATAAATCTCAGAAAGGAGCAGAAGCTTCCCGCGTCACCCTCGCATCGACAGTGGAAGCGCTGATAGGAGCTGTCTGGATTGACTCAAGACAAGACTTCAATCAAGTGCAGTCAGTAATTCGGAACTTGGGCATTGAATGCTCCAAGAAACAGTCGGCAGTGGTCCCCTCGATTTCCGTCGGAGGAGGAGGGGGGCCGATCTGGACGAAACTAGGATAGGAGGTTGGAAGGACGGTCGTCGTCGATACGATACGACATGCAGTTAGGTGTGGGCTTGAGAGGCGTTAATGGGTTGGGAATAGCTTCAAATAAACCCGGCGGGTTTCCCGGACTTTGAGGAGCCCGAACAGGGGCAAGGTTCCGAGGCAACAGAAGCGAAGCTTGGATCAACGAATGGCGGGCGCCCAACGCTGAGTGAGCCCGGAGATGTCAGGAAGCACTCACCGGTCCCCGCAAAATGGAGTGCGCATTAATTTTTGATTGGGCTTGGGTATCGATTCCAGACTGCCATTACAGGGGGCAGCATCCAAGAATGGCCCCGGGGAACGCAAGCGAAAATCCCCCGATCATGGCGTCCAATGCATGCAGCTCAGGAGCGAGGGGGCGTCCGCCACTCATCTTTTTTGGGTTTTTGTTTCTTTTGAATGTCCCCCCCCTTGAGTTTCAGGCCAATATCGCCCGATGAGTATTCATGTGCATGGACGCCTGCGCACTCAACTTGACACAAGATGCCAGGCGTGCCTTCCACCTCATCCATCGCCATGAACCGATTGAAATTTTAAATCACCAGATGCAACAACCATCGACCATCTTTTTGTTTTTCTCGCCCGCGCGCACGCAGATACCTGGCTGAGAGGCCGAGTTCCGCCAAGGTATCACCCAAGGGGGGTTGGTTCTCTCCAGGCTCAGGTTGCCGGAGAGATCTGGTTTTTGCAATGGGATACGACGATTCCCGCGCTGGCGGAGTGGCTGCGGCCATCATCATCTCGCCCATCATCGCCGCCATCACAGTCGCTTTGCGGATGTACACACGACGGGTTATAGTGGGAGTACGCTTTATCGAGGATTACTGCATTGTTTGCGCCATGGCATGCTCCCTCGCCATGTCCGGTTTCATGGGTGCCTGTAAGCAAGCTTTCCCTCCGTCTGGGCCCTCTGGGCTTTCTGGGCCATCTTGGATGTGGAGGCCGGATCATCCCCCGTCCTCAGCTCCTTGGTCTTCGCTTTCATCTTCGGTTCTATTCTGACCGTCAAAGCTGTTATCTATGGATTCGGGAGACACCTCGATGAGGTTAGGGACTGGGAGCTCGTCGAGCAATCCAAGGTCGGCATCGGCGGCATCATCTTCTACATCCTCACCCACATGACCCTCAAGCTCTCCATCCTGCTCCAGTATGTCCGGATCAGCGTCATGCGGTTCGAAAAGACGCTCTGTTACGCCCTTATCGCCATTCTCGTGATCCAGTCACTCACCATGGTCGGCATTCACCTCAGCCTGTGCAAGCCGTTTCACGCCTTGTGGGATTCTAACGTCGAGGGCGCCGTTTGCTTGAATCGAACCACGGTGTATTATGCTCAGCTTGGCATGACCATCGCCATGGACTTCCTCGTCCTAGTCGCTCCGTTGTTCATTCTTCGGCACCTAAGCCTCCCCTGGATGCAAAAGTTCCTGATCCTCATCGTCCTCTCCTTTGGCGGAATGTACGTTGCCATCACAAACCTGTTGTTTACTTACCCGAACACACCACCTTCTGACACTACAGACAGGGCCTGCATCTTCTCCATCCTCCGTCTCCTTACCGTCGTTGAGTCCTCCCGATCCAAGGATGGCACGTACGATAAGGTCGGCAGCGCCTTGTACGGCGTGATAGAACCGAACGTGGGCATCTTCTGCGCGTCTATTGTCACCTTCCGCCCCCTCTTCAACCGAGTCGCACCCCGATTCAGCGAGCGGCTGAGCCTCACGGGCGACGACGACAATTTCGGGCAGGAAGACGGGGCCAACACGACTGCGAGACCGTCCAAGGCAGCCTCTCGACGCCGTGCGCTTTTCGCTGCTCTGCGCCCAAGCCACGCCGACAAGAGCTTCATCATGCTGTCAAGCGACTTGAGCAGCACCGCGTCGGCCGAGGCCCGCGCCAGGGGGGACAAGAACGGCACCGTACAAGACTCCACCACTCCAGTTGCCGGGGATTCGTGGCGTTCGGGGGGAGATGGGGCGTTACCAGGGAGGCGCGGGTCACAATCAGAGCAGCAGGTTCGGTTGGAAGAGGGAATCAAGACTTAATGACAGCTATGAACATGGTTTACTAAAGGAAAACAAGATACCCAAACTGGACTCGCCTACAACCGCTTGCACAGCCGGGTCCCGTACTCAATAACATCCCACTGCTCTGTCCCAGGCGTCGACAAGGCATAGAAGACACCGTTCGGGTCCCATGCCTGCTTCAGGCTCTGCAGCTTCGGGTAAACCGTCGGCCCCCAGAAGTGATTCTGCCAATCCTCCTGGTACGGATCCGCCTCGTTCACATACGCGCACCCGTTCGGCGCCGCGTCCTTCATCGCCCGATCCACCGTGTTGGTCAGCAGATCCTGGATATCCGCCTTCTGTTCCAACGTCGCGTCTGTGGGGAGAGGAATGAGGTAGAGAAGGAGGTCGGACGAGTCGCGGAACCTCGGGTTCGTGGCGCTGATGCCCGCGGGTTGGGAGGCATGGCCCGCACCAAACAGGTGGCCGACCATGTACCCCTGGTTTACCAGATCGGCGCGCGGGCTGAGCGCCGTCTTGAAAGCTTCGATGATGCCGTCGTTGTTGTCCTCGATATCGGTGCGCCCAAAGGTCCACCCGCTCGTGAGCGTCGGAGCGCCCGCCATCTCGTCCTCGAACAGGTCCAGATACAGGTCGAAGAAGGTGGCGTACTGGTTGGCCGGGGCGCTGTAGAAGGGTACGCCGGCCGCGCTGAGATCGGCCTTCAGGGGCGCCAGCACGGCCTCGAGCTCCGCGGCCGTCTGGTTGTAGGCCACAAAGGGGCGGATACGCAGGCTGCCGGGGCCGACTGAGAAATACACATACAAGCCGTTATCCACAAAGTAGTTCGCGTGGCTGTGGAAGATGCGCACGCCCTCCCAGAACACCCCCGTGTCGTTCGTGAGCGTCGAGTTGATGTACAGCGTCGCGCCCGCCGATTGGTGCTCGGGGAAGGTCTTGAAGGACGCCGAGACGACAACACCGTAGGAACCGGGGCCGCCGCCCTTGAGCCCCCAAAAGAGCTCCGGGTTCTTCTTCGCGTTTGCCGTCACGTACTCGCCCTCGGCCGTGATCACATCAAACGACAGCGCATTGTCCGCGGCAAACCCGAAGATGGTGGTCAGCGGACCGTGGCCACCGCCCTGGACGAAGCCGCCCGCGATTCCCACGGTCGGACACTCCCCCGTCACCACCGTGACCGGGGGATCCTGCGCGACCGCCTGCCGGAGCAGCGCACGCCCCTGCACGCCCGCGCCGACGGTGACCGCGCTGCCCTTGTAACCACACGATCCGCCGGCCCAGCTCTTGGTGAACTCGACGTCCTGGAAGCTGTGCGTGTTGATGACCAGCGCGCCCCAGCCCGTGCTGCGGCCCATGAAGTCGTGGCCCGTGTTGCGCACGATCAGGCGCAGGTTGTGCGCGCGCGCAAAGTCGACGCCCGCCTTGATGTGCGCCTTGTCCTTCGCCCGGATCACGTACGTGCCGTAGTAGCCCGGCGTGCAGGCCGTGGACGGGTCCGTCGTCGGCACGCACGACGAGTTGGTGAAGTACTTCCACATGAGCGTCGCGTCCTGGTCGTTGATCCACTGCTCCTTGGGGTAGTTGGCCGTGACGTCGGCGCACGCGGCCGCGTCGTAGGTCGGGATGGTCCCCAGCGTGCCCTCGAAGGTGTTGTGGCAGGCCGCCTCGGGCGGCACGATCACGGCGAGGTTGCCGCCCACGGTCGTGTTGAGCGCCGCCCACTGGTTGGCCACCGGCCAGCAGTCGTCGCCGAAATAGCATTTGCACCCGTACGATTTGCCCTCCCAGGTGCGAGGGACAAGGGTCCCTGCGGCGGCGCGGCGGTCGTGCGCGAGGGCGCCCTGCTGGAGCTGAGACAGCAGGGATGCTCCCGCGAGGAGGTAGGACAGGAGGGACTTGCGTGGTTGGTCCATACTGGGTTGGGGGGGTCAACCTTGGGACAAAAACTACCGGTTGGGGGGGGACGGTGATGGTTACACAGGCGGCATGTTCAACATCAGGGTTTCCGCGCCATTTTTGTATCTTTTGCTTCCCCCTGAAGCCCCCCCCCCCCAACACCTAGGTAATATTATTCTCCTCCGAAGGTGCTGGGAGCGGGGTTGGCGTCCACTGTTCGCTGACAGCCCGGCAGCGTACCACGCAGGGTGAGGTTGCATTCCATGCAGGGAACCCGGCTCCGACCATGGAAGAAGGTCTCAGTTCGGCTCCATTGCCTCGGGAAAGAACCCAACCACCGACCAGGGGGGTCGGAACTCGGAACGACAGCCCCACGACCCCGGACGCTATTGGTGCGGTTCGTCCTCCGAGCACATGGTACGGTTGCAGCGCGAACAATGAGGAATTTCCAAGGAAGCCTCACAGCCCCCGACAGCTTCCCCGGCAAGTGGCCTTGGCCGGCAGGAGACGTTGTCCGAATCGAGGATTCCCGGCATGAGATGGCTGCACGAAAGAACCCAACCTACTGCCGAAAAGGGGTTTGGATGCAGCAGGTGGGCATTGGAGCCATGTTTGCTAGGTTTTTCACTGGTTTCTTGGCGACCACCAACGGGGGCCACTTCACGACGACCCTGGAAGGCTTGAAACCGCTAGTTAAAGCCGGTTCGTCCCGGCCCCAGGAGCTGAGGGTTGGTTCGACTGGGGATCCATCGTCGGCATTGCATGATGCCATTGCATGATGCCCAGGTCGTCTGGGCAAGTCGACCAACTGACGAGAGCCCTACTAATTTTGGAAAAGTATTAAACCGCTAAAAGCGCGCGTGATGATACGATGTTTTGCAACTGGTTAGCGGACGGCTGCATGGGGCACTCAGCTCGCAGTGTATACGCAATGAATATTGAATCCACCTGTGCGCTAGTTATGCTATTGCTTCGTTGTCCAGGGTGTTGCTCCGCTGCCTCGTCCCCTCTGCAGACTTCACTTCCATTATGGGCTCATCCTTCCCATCGTCCTCTCCAGTTCAGGTCAACTTATCAGCTTCGACTCCCCTTCTCCACCATCACCATTGGGCCCCATCTCCATCCCTACCCACAAACTTCCCTCAACGAAATACACCCGGCCACACCGAACCCTTCCTCGGGGCCCTCATCCGACCCCCCAACACTGTGGAAAGCTCCAACTACCCCCACTCATGTGTGAATGCATGTACATACACAGTACACTCCGCCAACACCACCCACAGCACTCCTGCTCCGTGATGCCCAGCCAGCCCACTTTTCCCACCCCCTCCCCAGGCTCCATGATCCACTCCGAGGCTCGTCGGCTTCACCGACCGTCCCATGCATCTTGTTAGACAGACAAACCCACCTTGCTGCCAACGCTTGCTGTGTATTCCACCAACACCCGTGGTGAGAGCCCGTTTCATATCAATACCGTGATACTGAGTCAGTGCGCGCTCAACACCGGCAGGGACGTAGTCGCGTAGGGCACGCAGAGGGCATCCAGCTCGTCGAGTCGGTGCTTGGCCTGGCGGGGACGGAAGGTTTCTGGGTTCGGCTGAGATGAGATGCCCGGGCTTGGCGGTTCAGATGGCCTGCTAGACGAAGTAATTGATGATTATGAAGGAAATTGTAATCGACAGTTGGGACTGCGAGTACCTAGAACAACGGGGTGGCAGGTATGAAGGAAGGGTGGTGAAATGAGACCTATATCACTCGGACACACGCGCCGACTGTGGCCAGTAGAATCGAGATTGTCTAGGCATTTGAGAGAATGCAGTAATAGGTACCTTCGCGCGTGCCCCGTCTTCTGGCGAGGGAAATCATGACCGTGGGCTTGGGTACAAAGTATTTGTGTCAATGGCTTGTAAGACGACCTTGGCGGCGATCACGACCAGAAAAGCACAAAGATCATAGCTGTGTTGTGGCACGGAGCGTTCTTGGCCTATTTCTAGAAGCCTTCGCGTAAGCTAGACTGGGGCGAGGTAAGCACCGGCCGTTGAAGGATTTAAGAAGAGCGGAGATGACGATAAGGAGCATGGGCCAAAGAAAGAGGGAGTTGCCGAGTCGCGCCTTGGATAAGGTTTGATTACTTGGAGGAGGGAATATTCGTGTGGACATGGGTGTAGTTGTTTGTTTTGGGATATCTATCGTTTCAGGGAGGCCTCATGGAACAAACAGTAAGACAGTGGCTTCTTACCCCAGTCATTAACTTTCAATTGTAATTCGTAGGTGATTCTACAAGTATGTTGGCCTGGGGTATATCTTCTATGATAATCAAGTCAGGCATCTGTATGTAGAAGCCCTTGCTCTCATATGTCTTAGTAGTGTATAGTGAGAATTGATACGCTGTGTCAAAGCCCATGCCCTCAACGTGATATCCTGTTCTTTACAAAATTAGTTAATTAGATCATTTTATTTCCCTCTGATGACTTGAGACGGTTGACTCGCGCATTCAGCTGAGGGAACTGGAACGTCAGGTTCCACGAACTAAGATCTGCAGCCGCATTCCACTATTCAGTCGAGCCTGCTTCCACTTTTTAAGAGTTTCGTTCCTGTCTTCTTGTTAGTGTCTTGTTAGTGAGAATCATATCCACTTCTTATAGTGGCTATAACCCCAACCCCATCTTCCATCGTACCTACCTAAACAGCCAATTATTAAACAATTACACACTGAACGCCCGATGATGGAAAGTCTCCGAGCCGGAGGTCGGAGGCTACGGGCGCCGACGCAGGATTCGTAAGCCCGGGTAGATGGTTTACTAATACCATTCCACGACTCTTCGCTTGCATATTCGTCATACTTTACCGACGCTTTGGGTGGTGCTAGTCGTCCGATATGATAAGATATAAAATGACGGCATCCCGAACATAATTTGGATGTAAATAAGTCACACAATTCCAAGAGTCCAAAACACCATACTTCTCACCATACCTCTTACCCGCCATCTCACCATCTCACCATGTCAACCACCAAACCGATCTTAATCGCCGGCGGCGGGCTCGCCTCCCTCCTCCTCGCGCACTCCCTCCGGCGATCCGGTATCCCCTTCAAGATCTTCGAGCGCGACGCCTCCTTCACCTTCCGCGCCCAAGGCTACCGCCTGCGCCTCTCCCCTGAAGGCCTCGACGCCATCGAATCCGTCCTCGCCCCAGAGACCTTCCAACGCTTCTGGGACAAGTGCGGCAAGACCAGCGGCAGCGGCCTGACCCAACTCAACGCCATCACCGGCGAGCCCATCCCCCTCCCCCCCTCCCCCCAAACCACCCTCACCTCCCGCAACGGCAAAGTCGTCGGCATCTCCCGCGGCGACGCCCGCAAGATCTTCGCCGAGGGCTGCGAGGAGCACATCGAATGGTCGCGCGAAGTGACCGGCTACGAACTCACCCCCTCCGGCGACGGCGTGCACGCGCTCTTCGCCGACGGCAGCAAATCCCCCGCCGGCGCGCTGCTCATCGGCGGCGAGGGGATCCGCTCCAAAACCGCCCCGCAGCTCTCCCACAACCGCCTCAAAGTCTACGACACCGGCGCGCGCGGCATCCACGGCCAGGCCCCCACCGCCGCCTTCGCCGGCCTCGGCGAGGGCGTCTTCATCCTGCGCGACGACACCTCCCACCCCGCCGGCGCCGTCTCCCTCATCACCAACGTGCGTCCGGGGGAGATGGACGACCCGAATGTTGAGTTCGGCTGGACCATCGCCGGCCACCCGGGGGTCATCGCCGCGCCCAACGACAATTACACCATCGTGGGGAAGCCCGCGGCCGACGTGGCGCGGGCGCTGGCCAGGAACTGGCACCCGCGGTTTAGGGCGCTGGTGGATAACATGAACGAGAGTGAGGCGGCATTCTGGAAGATCACGTGCTCGACGCCGACGGGGGTGCCGGAGTGGGAGAATGAGGCGCGGGTGACGGTGATTGGGGATGCGGCGCATGCGATGACGCCGGCGGGGGGGATTGGGGCGAATACGGCGGTGCGGGATGCGGCGTTGTTGGGGAGGTTGTTGAGGGAGGCGGGCGGGGAGGTGGAGGGGGTGACGGCGGAGTATGAGAGGGTGATGAGGGGGTATGCGAGTGAGGCGGTGGGGTTGAGTTATGGGGCTGCGACGAAGCAGTTTGGGGTGAGGATTGAGGTGGGGGCGACGCCGACGGTTTGAGGGGGTTTGTTGAGTTGGGGAGAGACTGGAGAGAAAGCTGGGGATTTTAATGTGTATTTTTGGTTTCAACACCGGACAGCTTGCTCTGTGCTGCTGATGGTGCCACTATCATCCCAGCCGGGCTTGCCCAGTCTCCTGCTACCCCCTTTCGAGACCAGCTCTGATACATCGGCCGGCAATGTTGTCCGCAACGAGACTCCGAAATTCCTCATCCCCATCCACACACACGCTTTTGCGCTAGATTTCCTCCCACTTTCCGATGGTCTTGAGGGGAAACCTGAGTTCTGTGCGTTGGAGAGTTGTCAGTCCACGTAGCTCACAAGTTGTTTGATGTTCTCGGGGTGTCAACGTACTGCCCTGGGATATCTCCTTGACGTGATCTGGGTCGACCTGCGCCTCCTTGCCATCCTTCTCAACCATTAACCGTACGAAAGCGCCTGGCTTACTGGGCAGCGAGTAAGTCACACAACCCCCAAAGACCAACTCCTCCCACATCCGGCCCGACTCTCCGCGCGTTGGCCTGTCTTCAAAGCCCTTGGGCAGGAGACTACGAGGAGTTCCAATCTTTCTGTCTCCCGACAGGAAGCGTACAAAACAGTGGACGAGTTCGTGGGCCACGGTAAAGGCCCCGTCGACTAGGAAGACCCTGTAGTCCGTACCGAACCGCTTTATACCGTCTTTATCCCCCTTCTCTTTAGCCTTGAGGTAGCTCGCTCTTACTTGGGCCACTGCCGTGAGGGTCTGCATTGGTGGGCCTGGTCAGCCTAACGTGGACTTCTCTTGAAAAAATGTAGGATAGAAGGGGGTTGGGGGGAATGCGCTTACATCGAGGTGGAGGCGCATAACTCCCGAGTCCAACGGGTGCCAATGGAGCATGACGTTCTCGTTGGTCAGTGGCTTGCGTGCCCTGGAGCATTGTTCTTTGGCGTCTTGCACCCAATCGACTAGGCCGAACATGGCATGCGTACCGTCCTCGAGCCTGCGTATATCGATGGGGGGGAAACATTGGCGGATTTTCTTGAGGTAGATGTCTACCCATCTCCCCATCTCCGCATCGCTCGGCTTCTTGTTCCGGTATCTCTCGTTGCTACTCGGCGTGACCGGATATATGATCTCCTTGGGGTTGTTTCGCGCACCCCAATCCTGCACACAAGTGGCTCCGATATGGATGAGCTTGTTGAACGAACGATCTTGCTCCAGAGTATCCAACGCAAGTTTGATTACTCGATACACGGCTCCTAGCATCTCCGGAGCCAGGTTTTCGGCCGGTCCGCCGTCCTTTTTAATGCTCAAAGGTTGCGCCGTCGGTGGCGGCGGCAAATCGCTGGGCCGCTTGGCCGCCGAAGGTTTTGGCTGAGGCGGGCCTGCAGGAGGGCCCTGGGCATTGGCAGCCGGGCGTGTCGCTTCTTGACGGCGAGGCCGCGGGCGTCTGTCATCGGGATTGCCATCGACTGCATTTACTGGCACAGCTCGTACAGTAGGGCGAAGAGGGAGACTGGAGGACGGAGTGCCGGGTTCCCTTGTGACTGTCCTGATTCTGGGGGCCTCGGTATTCCTAGAGTCATATCTTGTGTCCCTGCCGGACATATTTGCAGAAAAAAAAGAGAGGAAGGAACTTAGGTAGAGGTAATATTAAAGAGTTATGGCAAACAAGTGATGACCTTCCGTAGTGATAGACGTAGGGGAGGACTGTGCCAGCACAGTTAAATGTGGAAGTTCGGATTGTAGTGTGTAGGCGAGACTGCAAAACACATTGGTGAGTAAAAGCCGTTGTCTGGTTGCCTGCCGGAATGAAAAGAAGACATGGTAGGTTAATTACGAGCGAGGCTGGGCCTAGAAGATATATCCCGTTCTCCTCGTCCAGTGTTTCCCCCCCTCCCCCCCCCCCCCTACAGGTCCCCTGCCCCGTGGCCTTTTTCGGCACCCAAGAATATTCCATGGCCTACTTCATGGGTCGAATGCATCCATCGGAGGGGTACTGAGGTCCGGTGTTTTACAGTGGCTCCGGCTCCGGCCACGGGTCAGACGGACCCTCCAGACGGACATCACAATGCTCACCTGAAGTGCTGAGCGGCAGCCGCGCCAACTGCCCCTGGGATATTGTCGGGTGGTGTGGGCTTTGGGTTTGAGTTGACGTTCTAGGTTATTAGCCCGAACTCTTACTCATATCACAAGGCCCACTGGCACGGCACGGTGGCCACCCGAGTTTACAGATCCTACCGTTCCACCTGTGAGGTTTTGAACTTCAAATTATACGCTGGGAACTTTGCGTATTCTTTTTTTGAGTTGCGCACAGTAAAACGCCGGAAATCCTGTAGCCCCTGGCCCCCAACAGTAGGTTGGGTGGGTTATGTGGACTGTGTGGCGGAGATGGAATCCTTCCCGACATGGATTCATCCTCAGCATCCTTCGTCCTCGGCATCTCTAGCGCTTCCTTCTGGCGGCTAGAATTCCCTAGTTTGGCTTCTCGCTTAGTTTTATAGCTAACACAAGATCTTTGGCTGCGAGTGGTGACCTGGTTTGGAACGGGCTTCTTCGGGTTGGATCGCGACTGGCCTCCATCCTGGATAAGACTCTGCCTCAGCTTAGATTGGGTACTCACTTCTGCCTACACTGGCCTCCTGGGCTCTGATTCTATCTCAGCTTATGGCTAGACTCACCTCTGCATGGAGACCTATTACTCCCGCTGACCCTGAAAGAAAGAAATATAAAAAGAATAACCCCTTCGAGCCACAATCCTACTGCTGCTTGCCTTTGTTTTGTCAATGGCCCTCAGCAGTTCAACGACATGGCCAGCAGTAAACGGTGGACTCCATCCTCTACGCCGTAATCATCCTATATCGGCGCAAATGCCTGAAACCAAACGAGCTTGGCCAAGACCCTTGGGTCTCGGGCCACCCACCTCCACCCTTATCTGCTTCATGTAGAAGGAACGGTCAAAACTGGCGGAAGTCGTTCGCCAGGGGGCCTGTTGCCAGCCGAGACATAGTCGCAACCCGCCAACGGTAACCCGCAAGGCCCGTCGTGAACGGATCAGCCACCACATACAACCGAGATGGCTAGTTATGTTTGGCCCACACGGCGGACCTGGGAGCTGACTCCAGCCGAACGCGCTTCAACGCGGCCTCGCAGCTGGATGTGATGGCATGGGGCAGGTCGTTGAGAAAGGCTGTGTGGTTTCGGCTGGCTTCGTACTCTAAATGGTCATTGACATGACAGTGGACCAGTTGACAGTGATCTGCAGACTTCAAAAGTAGCAGACCTGAGCTTCGGGAGCCGGACGCGTTCTTCTTAAGTCGTCGCTTGGAGCATGTCCCTGAACACGATCGACCAGTAGGAAACACACCCAGGCGCAACGTACCAGTAACGGCGAGGACTTCACCAGAAAATATTCTCTGGTCACTATCCCACAACAGGATTGTATATTTGCCGGTCGTTTAAGTTTAAGGGGGCTCCTCTTTTTTCCCCCTTCAGTTACATGTAATCAAGCTAATCCTTACCTCGATCTCGCAATACAATGAATAGGTAGCTAGCCATTTATAAGATCTCCTCGTACTATACACCATCACGCCATCCTCAGCCGCGACCTCCGCATCCCAACCATTTTCTCTCACGCCCAACGCCATACGCCACTTGATCCAATACATGTACCCAAGTTCTTGCAGGCCACGCTAATCAGCATCACGCAGCTCCCACAATTGAGCGAGAATATGCTGCCGGACCTGATCACTGATAATTCCATTATCCATCCCCCCGTTTCCCCGTGGTCCGCTCGGCTGCCGCGCGGCGCTGTGTGGCTCAAGTCAGCAAACTCACGCCTTACATAAGGTCACGGCCCGGCGGCGGGCACAAAAACGGACGGCACATACCCGTGAAGAACGCGGAGTTCAGACAAATGAATGTATCTGGGCCCCTCCTCTCTGTCTAATAGGGTGCGACTTCTTGCAACATCGGCCTCGGACTCGTTGGTTGGCGGCGAGCAGCCCCTGTTTCGTAGACGGGTGGCCTGTAGTTGTCGGTAAGAGAAGTAGACGGCCACAAGAGAGAGAACAGAAGTAATAATGCCGAAGACGATGACTTGGGTGGTGGTCGACTCTGGTGAAGTCCATGCGGGCGTGGATGTGGGGCCGGGACTGGCGATAGCATCGATGTGTTTGGTAGTCAGACGGTACATGTCTGGCAACTGGCATCAAGGCTACCAGTAGCGATGCACATTGGGCTTAATGATCGAGGTGAGGCTTTGCTTCTTCGCAATCATTGCCTTTGTCTCCTCCGACCGTAAGGTACCTAAGTACCTAATGTAATGTAAACGCTCGACGGAGATGCGATGAATGTGCGATGGCAGGGATTGATCGCAAGTGAGACTGGTACTGCAACTATCCTGGTACTATTGGTTGTAGGTATTGGGTGTTTTGGACGAGATTCCATTCCATGGTAGGTGCGATAAGTGCGACGAGTGCGACGGGTGCGACGAGTGTGGCGTGTGAGCGAGGTGAGGCGCGACGCGTGCCGTTCCTGCAGCTTCTTCGTTTTTGTTAGGTACTTTGTGCCACACCGCCATCGGATACGGGGTTGGGCACCTACAAGTCCACGGGTATGCCGGTCGGATGTGGGACGGACCATAAATGAGGCAACTCCGAACGGAAGGTGCGATGACGACTGCGACGAAGGCACGCATCGAAGATATGATTTGCTGCTGAGGCCATGACGGCGAATGAGGCGGCCAATGGACATCTTTGTGAGGTACGTACCTGACGGTACCTCGCTCATGGTGCATCTTCCGATGACTTTTTCGTGAGCCGCAGCAATGAGCATTTGCGATCGAATTTATATCGCACCTTCTCTCTTAAGCAGGGACCGGTCCAGCATGGCCATTTCGCAAACTTGTCACGGCCCATCGGTCAGGCTTTCTACTCCTCCCTTCCTTCTAGAAGCGCCTGAAAATGGATCAAAGCGTTGCCCAGACTCAGCACACGAACACCAAAAGGAAGCCCCGTGGGAGGCTGGACCAGACTAAATGTGACTGTTGCCGCAGAGACAAGCAAAAGGTGTGCAGTTATGTCCTTGCCGGTCCGATCTTGTCCATCCACTCTAACGAAGTAACTCGAAAGTGTGAGCCTCGAGACCGGAAATGGCCTCGAAAATGCCGCCGATGCGAACGGAAAGGCTTCGACTGTTCTCCGAGCACGCGCAAGGGAAGGATGCCAACAAATGTGAAGCTTCTGCATAACCGGGTAGCAGCCGGTCGCGCTGCGTCAGAGGCAGGGGCAGAGGCTGAGGCTGAGGAGCGCCGGCCTAATTCAGAGCATAGTTCTGCGTCAGAACTGTCGTCTGTCCTTAGCGCGGAATCAAGCCAGTTAAATACAGCTGGAGACTGGACACTGGTCGATTGGTACGTCGAACCAGGTAATATTACCATTTGATGGCCAACCGCTAATGAAGGCACAGCACAAACGCAGTCAGCTTCTTGACCATCCTTAAGCGAGCTGAAGTGAAGCTCCAGAGATGGTGCTCAGAGTTGTTGTCTTTAACCGACAGAACCGACAACACCGACAGCACCGACAGCACCGACAGCACCGACAGCACCGACAGCACCGTCGGCCTTGGTGACTCTCCTGGAGCAGTACTCTCCCTGATGGCCCAGACATTAAGCAGCGCTCTCCAAACACTATGTCAAGCAACTCTTCGCCTCGTCATGGCCCGGATAAATGCTCTGTTGCTACACAGAGACCCGCCGGCTGTCCTAGAGGCGTCGTATTTACGGATTCTGACTTACAAAATTCTCGAGAGCCCGTACGCTGGTCAATATAACAAGAACGACGCTCCAATACAGTCCTCCGACGATGAGGTCATCGACGCGACAATACGGGGCATGGTTTCTAACAAGGAGATAGGGCCTGCCCTATTGTTGGCGGGCAAATACCTTGGGAAGAACAGGCATCAAGTACGCGATCTCCAAGCAGATTTACACAGGTACTTGTCACTCCGTGACCAGTTCCGTCCTATTGTCAAAC
Source organism: Chaetomium tenue (assembly GCF_020726465.1). Taxonomy (NCBI): domain Eukaryota; kingdom Fungi; phylum Ascomycota; class Sordariomycetes; order Sordariales; family Chaetomiaceae; genus Chaetomium; species Chaetomium tenue. The sequence goes on along the minus strand of NW_027117334.1, from coordinate 4,124,550 downwards.
GGCTTTGGGTCAACCTGGAAGCGACCGTTTGCGACGAGTTGGAGAAGATGTTGATAAGCATGGTTGTCGAAAATCCCATCATTTTTGTTTTCGACAGTCCTCACTTGCTGAGAAAGCTGGCCGACATGGAAGGATTCTGGCGCGTCCAGGATTGTCTTGGGTCATCTGTCCTCCACATCCTCCTGGAGGGGCTGGGCCGGCGTATGACCTGGCGCAGCGCCGTGTTCCCCGTAGGCGTCACCCTGGGGCATGGTCAAGACGCGGTTCTCTTTTCCCCCGGCGAGTGGCCGCAACTCGTCAGGAAGATTGTGCTCCATTGCCGGCGACACAGTCCAAACGACATTTGCGGCCGATCAGCGATGCATATCGCTCGGCAATATGGCGTACCAGAAATAGCCGAGGGCTTCCTGAATGCTGGCATGCACCCAGGGGTCGCGTTTGGTGCTCTTTCGGCGGCGTTTGGCACCAGCTGATCATAGCTCTAGACCAGATTTTCATTTTGTGTATATATCCCAGTTTCTCTCCTCTATACTTCAATAAAACAACGCAGTTTTACGTTATTTCCTTGTCCCCATTGCAAAGCTTTATTATATACTAGAAGTAACAAGCCCAGTGTACTCATTTCCACTCTACCTAGGTATGCAGATTGTATGGATACGACACAGTACCTTGTGTGCTTGTGTACATACTGTACCTACTCTACTGTACATGGACCGTGCAAGCACTCCATTTCAAGTGGGGTAATTGAGCCACGGCCGTCACGGTCAGCGAAGATGTCCTCAAACATGCGGTGGAACGACACTGGAAGAAGTAAACGCGAAGGCCTGTAAAGACCAAGCAGCGCTCGGACAGAAGTCGTTCATGGAACGCCCATGCGCGTTTGCCCCATTGAGAGGCTTCGGTGATCGCCTCAGGGGACAAGTGGACGCCGCCGGTGGATGTCCAACGCGCTGCAGCCTGGCCCTCCCACTTCGTCCGACCTCGATACATGTCTGGTACTCACCACATCAAACACCGCTGTGGACGAGGCATGTAATCGTTGTTTTCAGATTAGTTTAATCACAGTCTCCTGACCTTTGAAGACGCCATCGTTATTTTTCCAGCGTCGTCGTCTAAAACACCCAACCACACGGTCCACACCGCCACTGCACACTTTCCGAATGCTTGGCCACGGTCCAGTCTTGTGACGACTCAACTTATCAGCCTTCCTTACCTCACCCAATTACCGTCTCCATCTCCAAGATCATGTCTCTCTCCGGCCCTTCGGAAAGCCCCCCGAAACCCCTTCCTCGAGCTCCGGGCCCCAAACTAGCGCCCTTTACTCGTACCGCCCACGCCGTTATTCAATTTGTCAACGAACTGGGTAGCCCGGGCCAGGATGGCCGCGTGTGGGAAGTTAAAATCAGAGGGAAGACCTACGCGTTGAAAATGATAAGCAACAGTTGACCCCGAGTATCCCCGGTACTTGCCACAAACTAATCCTAACTCCTTCTGCAGTTCATGTTCTGCGAGACCGATTACCTGAGAGACGATCTGGCGGGCCATCTTGTTCGGGACCTCTCCTCGCCTCAGTTCTATGCCCATTACTTCGATCCATTCAACTGCGAGTGCCGCGCGTACGGCCGGCTGAAGGAGGAGAACCAAGAACACCTCGCTGTCCGGTCTCACGGTTACCTGCTTCTCACGCACGCCCAGGAACTTGAGATCACCAGATTGATTACCGGGACCGAGGATGACCGGGACGATCTTTGGGAACGTACCGAAAAAGACCGTAACCTCCCAGTTCGCGCAATCGTTAAGGATCTGGTTAAAGGTGGACACCCTTTCACTGCCGAGCAGGTCCCACAGATGTGGGCGGATCTGAAAGCGCTCCACGAGTTAGGGATTATGGTTCGGGACATCAACATTTTCAATCATCTCAACGGAAAAATCATCGACTTCAGCAGATCTTGGTCGACGCCTCATCCCGGCTACACAGCCATCGACCGATACGATCTAAGGGAGGAGAGAAGTGGAGACCCGCACGGCTTGAACAGGGCGGTAATCGAATGGGGTATCGGGAACCGTTGGGCTTGGGACCAAGTTGTGATTCCCGATGAGTTGGTCAAGTGCGCCTCTGGCCGGAGCCCAAACAAGTATGGGCCCGACCCTAGGGTCTATAACTGGCTCAAATGGGAGAAGGACCCTTTGGTTGCATCTGAATTCATGGAAAAACATGTCTTCACAGGGTCTGGAAATAAGGAACATTGAATTAGGGTGGTAAACAATCTGTTTCTACTACATGTAGATACTTTGGCAATGGGTGGCTATATTAGAGCGGACTGAAACTTGTGACGTTCCTTAATTTACTTTTCTTCATTCACTGTCCTTTGCTCAAGTCAGTTTACTTTCCTTCACTTCCCTTCAACATCGTTTTCGTTTATTCGGCGTGCTTCAACTTTCGGGTATTTGTTTATATTAAGCAGTCTCCAATGCCTTTTCTTGACTAGACTGTGCCTGACCTGAAATAATAAGCTAGACAAGAGTCCAGAAAAGAAAGACATGCCTCGCCGTTTTAAAGCCACCACTTCCATGTAAACACATCCCCAGGTCCAAGATTCGACTCTAAGGGACTTCGGTAGCATTGAAGGTGCCAGGGAGACAACTTAAGTCTCAAGCGCTTAGAGAGCGGGGTCTTCCGCTCACTAATTAATTTCGTTGGTAGACAATTCTTGGCGCTGCCACCTTTCCACTTCAATTTACACTCGAACTTCACGACTCACCTTGCGCGATGCTAGAGCTGGCCTCATTTCAGTTCCTCGCCCGACATTCGCTCCACGAGGATTAAGCCTCGCCCCATTTTATCAATGCGTTCCTCCTGGACAAGACAGTGATCCTCAATCCCCCCAATCCCCCGTCCAGACTCATCCCAATGGCGCTCCTACACCAGCCCCTCGGCCGCCAACTCCGGCCACGGCCACGCCTCACAAGCCAACGGATCAGAAACGCCGCCGTGGCATTGGCCCTCTGCTTGACCATCCTCTACTTCCTCGCCCGGCCCACACCCCCGGACGAAGTAGCACTCCTCGAGCAGCACATGAACGCGGGACCGCCTCTGCACCCCATCAGCGTCGTCAAGAGCAGCATCGACTGGGGCCGCATTGCGCCGCGCCACCCGCCGCGGGCGCGCCCCGTGCAGCTGCCGAGGCACGCGCCCGGGCGAGGGCCCCGGCGGCCGCGGATCCAGCACCGCTTCGGCAAGGAGACGGCCGAGGAGCGCCAGACGCGCGAGGCCCGCCGCGAGGCCGTGCGCGACCTCACCCGCAAGTGCTGGGACAGCTACCGCCGCTATGCCTGGAAGCAGGACGCGCTGCTGCCGCTGTCCAAGGCCGGCCGGGACCAGTTCTCGGGCTGGGCGGCCACGCTGGTGGATTCGCTCGACACGCTGTGGATGATGGGGCTGCGGGAGGAGTTTGACGAGGCCGTGGCCGCCGTGGCTGAGATTGACTTTGGCAACTCGTCCACCCCGCAGGTCAACATCTTCGAGACCAACATCCGCTACCTCGGCGGGTTGATGGCCGCGTATGATCTCTCTGGGCGCGCGGTGCTGCTGGAGAAGGCGGTCGAGCTGGGCGATCTGATCTACGCCGGGTTTGACACGGAGAACCGGATGCCCGTTGATAACATCAACGTCGAGGCGGCCGCCGAGGGTTTAGGCCTGTGGGTGGAGAACTCCGTGGTGTCGGCGTCGCCGGGGACGCTCACGCTGGAGATGACGCGGCTGAGCCAGATCACGGGCGACCCCAAGTACTACGACGCCATCACGGGCATCGTGGACCTCTTCTTCCGCGGGCAGAACCAGACGGCACTCCCAGGACTCTTCCCCATGTTCGTGTCCATGTCCCGCCAGGACGTCACCACCGGCGCCACCTTCACCCTCGGCGGCTGCGCGGACTCACTCTACGAATACTTCCCCAAACTCCACGCGCTCCTCGGCGGCGTCGGCGGCCCACAACTCCCCTTCCTCACGCGCGGCTTCATGGACGCAGCCAAACGACACCTCTTCTTCCGGCCCATGCTCCCGCCCACCGACACCCCCACGCCCGACATCCTCCTCCCCGGCAACGTCAACGTGGACGCCAACCTGATCGCCCACCTGGACCCCGAAACCGAGCACCTCGCCTGCTTCATCGGCGGCACCTTCGCCCTCGCCGGCCGGCTCTTCGCCACCGAAGCCGACGTCGCCGTTGGCGCCCGCCTCACCCGCGGCTGCGTCTACGCCTACCGCGCCTTCCCCACCGGCCTGATGCCCGAGCGCCTCAACACCGTCCCCTGCCCCCCCTCCACCACCACCACCGCCAAAGGTAAAGACCCAAACCCGCCCTGCGCCTGGGACGAAGCCCGCTACACCGCCGAAACCGCCCGCCGACCCGAGTACAAACCGCACCTACCGCGGGGGTTCACGACGGCCAAGGACCCGCGGTACATCCTGCGGCCGGAGGCGATCGAGAGTGTGTTTTATTTGTGGCGGATCACGGGGGAGGCGGAGTGGCGCGAGGCGGCGTGGGATATGTTTGTGGCGGTGGCGCGGGCAACGGCGACGGAGACGGGGAGTGCGGCGGTGTTGGATGTGACGGTGGATGTGGAGAGGGGGGGGAGGGTGCCGTTAGAGGATTATATGGAGGTGAGAAGAGTTTTCTTTTTCTTGTTTTTTTTCTTTTCTTTCTTTTTCTGGGGGGAGGGGGGGCGGTTTGCCTTGTGTATGAGTCTGTGGTGGGTTGTGAACTGACTGACTGAACTAACTGGGGCCGTACAGAGCTTTTGGATTGCGGAGACGCTCAAGTACTTCTATCTCATCTTCTCGCCGCCAGATCTGATCAGCCTCGACAAGTATGTGCTCAACACCGAAGCACATCCGTTCTTGCTGCCACAACCACAACCATGAGAGGTTAGGTAGGAAGAGTAAGTCAGTGAGTGGTGTTGTTATTGTCTTCGATGAGATATGTATGGCAACTTGTGAGATACCTGTATGTACATACAGTTGTACAATAAGCCATGACCGGGTTGTGAGGGTCGAGCAGCAGTGTCGAGCTTGTATATAAGTCAGACGACGGATATGGTCTTCTGTATTCCACGCTTGGATCGGTTCGTTTTGGTCACAATACAAAGATACCCACGACTAGTTCCCAGATTATCGCTTCCCAAGATGCTCTCCAAACACGCTCTCTAGACCAAAACGCGGGCGCAAGAGTGATATTGGTATTAATCATCAACAATCCAGCCCGTACCCCCTGATTACCCTGACGCCAGAAACAATGCAATGCACCCTCCCTCAACCTAAACATTCACATTCAACACGCCCCGCCACCACTACCTCCGCCCGCCACGCCCACCACTCGGTCCACCCATGCCACCCATCCCGCCCATGCCGCCCATCCCACCTAGCATGTCGCTCATCTGCTTCATCATAGATTTCATGTCCCCGCCCCCCATCCCCGGCGCGCCACCACCCCCACCCCCAAACATATTCATGAGCGCACCCATATCCGGCATGCCGCCGCGGCCGCCGGCGGCACCACCCATGCTCTGCAGCCTCTTCTGCATGGCCGCCAGCTGCTGGGCCTTGTTCCCGCCGGCCATGGCGCTCTGGGCGCGCTGCATGTTCTTCATGCTGCCGCCCATCTTCTTGGCCATGCCGGCCATCATGCGCTGCTGGGTGAGCAGGTCCTCGACCTCGCGGACGGTGGTGCCCGAGCCGCGCGCGACACGCGTCATGCGCGTGGGCTGCTCCGTGAACAGCTTGCCGTCGCTGTCCAGCTCCTTGTCCGTCATGCTGTCGCAGATGTAGATCATGCGCTTGAGCTTGAGGGAGCCCTCGTCGTCGTCCATCCCCTGTAGCATGTTGCCCATGCCGGGGATCATGCTGGCCATCTTGGAGAGTGGGCCCATCTTCATGATGTTTTGGAGCTGGTCGCGCAGGTCGCGCACCGTGAAGACGCCCTCGCTGATGTGCTTGATGGTTTCTTTTTGGTCCAGCTTCAGGCTCTGCACGTGCTCCACCAGCCCGGCCATGTCGCCCATGCCGAGCAGCTTGCTGATGAAGCTGCGGGGTACGAACCGCTCAAAGTCGAACATGTGCTCGCCCGTGCCGATGAAGACGATGGGGGTGTGGGTTGCCGCGACCGCCGAGATGGCACCGCCGCCCGCCGCGTGGCCGTCCGTCTTGGTGATGATGATGGCGCCGAAGTCGGCGGCCTCCTTGAAGGCCTTGGCCTGGGCTTCGGCCTGCTGACCGATCGAGGCGTCCAGCACCATGATGGTCTCGTCCGGCTTGATGGCCGTCTGGATGTCCGTCATCTCCTGGAAGAGCGCGCTTTCTTGCCTGTGGCGACCCGACGTGTCGACGATGATGATCTCGAACCGCTCCTTCTTGAACTTCTCGACACCCTCCCGGGCCACCACGGCGGGATCCGTTTCCGTCAGGCTGCCGTAGTAGGGGATCTTGGCCTTGGTTGCGTTCTGTTTCAGCTGGTCAAAGGCACCGGCACGGAAAGTGTCGGCGCACACGAGACAGGCGCGGAAGCCGCGCGACTGGTAGTGCCTGGCGAGCTTGGTACATGTCGTGGTCTTTCCGGCGCCCTGCAGGCCGACGAACATGATGACGTTGGACTTGCCCTTCTTGGGTTTGAAGGGCTCGGCGTGCGGATCGACGAGGCTGACGAGCTCGTCATAGACGGCTTTCTGGATGAGGCGCTTCTTGTTCACAGCGGGCGGGAGGTCTTTGAAGTTGACGGTCGAGCGGATCGATTTGCGCAGCTGGCCGACCAGGCGCACGTTGACATCGGCTTCGAGGAGGGCGGAGCATATTGTCTTGAGCATGGAATCGAAGGTCTGTGTAATGGGCAAAAAAGGTTAGCAATCCCACATCACGGTATTGTTGTCCTCGAGGAACTAGTTGCTCATGTTGCCACATCTGGCCAAAGGGTAAAAGCTGGGAGAGCCTGCCTTTTCATCGAGATTGGGGGCGCGCGTTAAGTCGTTGACGGCCGCATTGATGCGGCGGCCGAGATCTTGTAAAACCATGACGAAAAATCACAGAAGCGAGGCCTACAGAAGGTTGGATATGGGTGGCCTAGTGCGTGATAACTGTCGATGGTTAAAGTTGTCGATTGCCCCGTGCGAGATGGTGGGGCTTGGGAAGTGGAAGGAAGCTGGCCTTGGCAAGCCTGGGGAAGAAGAGACGATTGACATGGGGGCATTAAGCCCACTTTTGTGAAAATGTATTAGCTAAGCAGCGACAAATGACAAGTAGGGTTAGGGTTCGTAAGTCGTGGCATTCTAACCCAACATGTTTGTTTGTTTGTTTCGGGTTCATTATCTCACAACTTTTTCTTACATTCAACATGCAGTTCCTTTTCCATCCAGACTTCCGCCTCTTTTGATTCTGGGCCTCTCAGCCATTTGTTAGAGTTTCCTGCAGAGCAGCCATCGACAACTCGAATGCTTAAATTTTAATTATCAACTAAGTTAAAGGGCCCACTTTCGGTTACCCCCCCCATTCGAACACTTACTGTGACGAACCTACTTCAGGATCCTATCCTGTTAGGGTTCAGCTTCGTTGAAGGTAATCTCTCGAGGATGCTTAGGTTCGGTGCAGCCAAAGGGTGCACAACAATAGACTTGTCTCAACAGTAGGCTTGTGAGCTTGTAGCGAACTGTAGTTGTGATTGCTAACTGGAGAACTCCCAGAGCTCTCCAGAACGAGTGACTATATATTATTATTCCTACACCGCTATGCCCTTGGGCTCGCCGGTCCAACTATCTAGCTAGTTGTACAGGAAAACCGTCCTGGTTTCCCAGTCGGACTAAAAACCTGTACCGATGTTACCTTGGCCCGTCTCTTCAGAATCCGTCGTACTACGGTTGAAGGGAGCCTACCCAGCTCCCTGCATTCCGACATCCTGACCGTCCGCCTCCAAGGTATCCGCGGCCTCTGGAGTCGTAACCCCTAGGCCCCCAACACCGTCTCCTCGGTCTCCGGTCAGATCCGTATCAACCTTCCTCGCAAAGGTCAGCTTTCCTTGCCTCGAACTCCTTGCAGCCTCCTCCTGGGCTATGAGAAAGCCGGGGGGGCGGCCCCGTGGTCTCTTCCTTTTTCCCCCTTCTTGGAAGCCATCGTCGGCCTCCTCCAGGGTGGACGCACCCCGGAATGTGACGCTCCGCATCCTCGGTAGTAGTCTCTCTTGCTGCTGTTGTGTTTGTTGCTGCAAAGCAAGCTCAAAGGTTCGAGGCCGGAAATGGTATGCCTCCCTCGCCGCACCCCGGGCTTTTACTGCTTCCGGGCACCACCGTACCCAGGCCGGGTGCTTCCCTGAGCAGCACGGACAAAAGTATGGAATCTCGTTGCCGTGGGTTGGGCATTGGGCTTCCCCCGCCCTCCCGCCTCCCCCATGGGCCGCTGTGCCGCAGCGCGGGCACAGCGCAGACTTCTTGCAGAACCGTTGGGTGTGACCCCATTTCCAGCACCTATAGCACTGGGTAGCCTGCAGTGCAGACCAGTACGGCTCGCAGTTGAGCATCTGGGCCCGCCAAACCACTCCCTCCTCGCAGGCCCTTTTGGATTCTTCCTGACTGGTCATGGTAACCAGTGCCGTCGCTCTCGTGACTCCCTCGATCGTTGGAATTCGGAACTTGACTCGTTCCACCGACTGCAGCCCCAGCTGCTTGCCGAATGCCGCTTCTGTGACGTCCCTCAAGTCTCTCTTCAACATCCCTTTTACCAAAACCGCAAATGTCCGCTTTGCCTCTTTCGCCACCTCTCCAAACGCCGTTCCGATCCATCCTCCGTTCTTCGCGTGCCATTCCTTGGCTTCAGCATCCTGAAAAGTGACGATAACATCCCCGCTAGGGAGCTTGCGTGCTGCCACTGCTCCCTTCCTCTCGGAAACCCCGTTGACCGCCTGGACGATCTCTTGTGGAGACCTCCGGGTCAGCGACGGCTCTATAGATCCCCTCACCAGTATTTCCTTGTTGAGCCGCCCCGGTATGATCTTCTTCGGGAGCTCTCCTTCCCCAGCCACCACTGCAGCCCACGACCGGGCTACCGTTGTTGCTGGTGCAGGAGCTTGCTTCTTTCTCTGATCCTGCAGTTCCCTCCGGGCCTCTTGCAATTCCTTCTGGACCTCCTGCATCTCCTTCCGGACTTCCTGCATCTGTTTTCTCACTTCCTCTATGGCCCTCCCTGTCCCTTGTCCGATACCGTCCACCACGGCGTCCACGACGGTTCCTTGAATCCTCGCAACGTCGATTCCCTCGTTTCCCGTCTCTGATGCCTTTCCGCTTTCCAGTCTACGCAGCCTCCGCAGCCGTGTCATGATCTCATCCGCCACTACTTGGGAGACCGCCTCGTTTGGTTCCTTGGCCAAGTGGACTATTGTCCCTGCAAGTACCTCGTCTGATTCGTCGTGTAGAGGGTTGGGGCCATTGTAGATGTCATCTTCCATCACTTCGTCGCTGTCCTTCGTTGTGATTGGTTCGGCTCCTCCAGTAGGTGGGGCAGGCTCCCCCCGTGCAGCATTTTTCCCAGCCCCGGGCGCGGTCTTGCCCTTTCCTTTGCGAGCCATCGCGACGAGGCGCGACAGATCCCGCAACGGGGAAACTACCGTCGGCGGTTAGAGCTTTCTGAGCTCGATCGACTGGTGGTAGTTTCAGGCGTTTTGTTGCTTCTTTCGTGCTTTCGGTTTTCTGATTACGTCTTTTATCACCTACGAGTGACTATATACTATCTGGATCACCATCTTCTCTAAGTGATCCTTGGTGTTGGCTCACCTGGATCACGTCTCGATCCTGGTGATCCGTACGACTGGATCACGATGCCAAGCCTGCCTTAATCGTAATCCCTATCTAATTGGTTATCTTAGCGACTGGCTGGGAATGCTCCCCGCGCATTCCCATGGCCCTTCATGCGGCCATGACCGTGACACCGCGCCGGGCCGAGTACGGGGCTCTCGCGCCTGGAAGGCGCCGGCAGGGCGACTCTGGCGCCTGACAGGAAGATTCTGATTCTAGTGATAGTAATAGTTGTATAGTTGTGGCAACAAATAGTTGTAGGTAGTAGGAATGAAATGGGGGTGGTTGATTTCCTGATTTGGTAATCAAGTGTTCGAATGGGGGGGTGACCGAAAGTGGGCCCTTTGACTTACCACAATTTGCAGCTTCCAGCGAAGCGCTTAGCTCGGTTTGTGGGTGCGAGGAATGGTTTGGCCATTCGGGCTTGATCCAAGTCTCAACCGGAGAAGGGTCGCAGTTTGGTAAGAAGCCGAGGAGATGGGAAAGGAGGTGACGGGCTGTGGTTTGGCGATGGTCTCCTCGCCGGTAGCAATAAGTTCCAGCCTGGTCGACATGAGAGACTGCCAAGTTTCAGGATGGTTAGTTAGGTGACAGGGGCTGTCTTGTTCTTGTCTAATCACATCAGCTCTGGCCTGTCGAATGAATGTCTTTCTTTTCCCCATTTCTGCATCTGGTTGGGGGCCACGGGATGTGATTCGCTGCTTTGCCGCTCGATTGCAGCGGGTATGCCCGTGAATGATATTGTAACACGAGAATGCACACCGTCATCAGAGCCTTGCGATGGCGGCGATCGGGTTGGTTGAGGTCCTTGTCCCCTCGGCAACTGAGACTTCAGGGATCCGGTATGGTTCCAGCGGAGCAATTAATCCCCTCTTCTCATCTCAGCTCCTAGCCTCATCTTGATTTCCCTCTCACCTTCTCCCCAGAAGAGGTGATTTAGTACCGCAGCATTCACCCACTATCGAGGCTCAACTTTACTATTTTGTTCACCATGGATACTGCCTCGGACACGGAGCTCGACGCAACCGTGAGGAAAAGAACACGGAAAACAAGGTGGCGTCAATTGTTCTCACGACAGCCAAGGCGATTCAAAAGTGCAGAGACGGAAACAAATAAGCAACCTTTGTCCGAACAAACTCCGAACACTAGTGTTGTGGTGGAGGTGGAGGAAAACGTGACCACATCTTCTCGGGTTGTGGTTAATGACATAAACCATGACGAAGCCAGCCCGGCGACTAGCAAAGACGAACGTCAAGACAACGACGCGGACGACGACGACGCCGGGTCCTCTAAAAGGCAGCCCGATAACGCTGAGACGGAGGACGACGATGGTGAGGACGGCGACGAAGACGGCGAGGATGTTGATGAGGACGACGAGGAGGTTGATGAGGACGACGAGGACGACGAGGCCGACGAGGTTGCCGAGGACCACGCCAACGGCACGGAGACCAGGCCACTGCGGGATTTCTGGGCCGAAGCATGGAACTCGGACGAGGTGGGAGAAAAAAGAAGAGCCCTTTTAGGTGGCAAAAAGGAAGACCAGAAGCCTGGCCAGACTAATTCACGGAAGCTTGTCGATGGGCTGATTGCCAAAACTCCGGATAAGGTGGTTAGCTATACGGCCCGCTGGGGGTCTGATGCTGAGAAAACCGCCCTTGGTAGAGCGAAATCTATCTTGGTCTCGGCCTTGATGGTCAAGGACCTCATCGATGCCGGTCTCAAGTTTGATCCGACAGGTTATGGTTCAGCCGCCTGGACTGTCGTCTCCTTTGGTCTCACGGTACGAAGTTTCGGTTTCCACCAGCTCGGTGGGTGAGAAGAGCAACGCTGATCGCCCTTTGCCACAGCTGGTACAAAATGACAAGGAACGAGCGGATCTAACTTTCGAAGCCTGCGGTCACTTGGCTGATTTGATGGCACGGTATTCTCGAATAGAGACTCACTACTGGGAAGGAAAGTCAAGAACGGCAGGCCACTGGAGGACACTATGGTCAGGGTGTATACAGCCATCTTGGTGTATGCAGCCGAGGTCCAGGGGTCCATTGAGAGCAGCATTTCGAGTCGGTGCCCACGTTTAGATACTCACACACGAATCAGCAACATGAGAGAACTGACGGAATATTGATTTGCTGAAGCCCGAATCCGGAAGAGCTTCCTCAGCTTGACCGGACAGCCCCTCGACGATTTGAGGAGGACAGTCGATGCACAAGATGCCAAACTAGAAGAGTGGCAGCGGCAGATCGACAGGGAGCGTAAGTACACATGGCAGTACTAACATCCCACGGCTCGGAGTTCTGGGGTTGCAAACCGCTGATACTAATATGATAACAACCTACAGGAGGAGACGATGCTGCCAAAAAGTTGAGGAGCATCAAGAAAGACACAGATCACCTCTTAAAGCAGGTTGACGAGACGGCAAAGTATTCTTACAAAGCACTTGGCAAGGTCAACGAAGAGGAGCTCCGAGAGCTGTACAAGTTTCTGATCGAAAAGGAGGGCACGAGCCAAGCCGAAATACACAGAAAGCTACAGCGCGAGATTGATTGGTGGAAGAGTGTTGGGGATGACAAATGGAGAAGTGGCCAGAGTAAAGGCCAGGGGAAAAAGGTGAAGGTGGTTACTGCAACGGCAGACAGTTCTGGAGACGAGGGAGACCAGGCCAACGGAGCCAGTGCGATGGCAGTGGATAGCTCTGACGATGATGACGAAGACCAGAACAGCATGCCCGGCGAACTTCCATACGGAGAAAATCCCGACCATGACGAAGGCCAGGGCGACGAACTTGGTGATTGGTTGCTCCAGAAAAAGGAATATCTAGAGTGGAAGAAATACCCCCAGGGTCTTCTCTGGTTGTATGGTGACTGTAAGTCTTCAGTAGACCCCCAATTCCCAGATGTTTCTGGTGCCTCTCTCAGTCATCTAACTCGCAATTGTACAGCCGGTTGTGGCAAATCACTTTTGTGGTAAGTCGGCGTTGGGATCCTTTGTAGCGACTAAGACTGTTGACATGTGTGCAGCTCAACCATCATCAACAGGCTTAACAAGGTCTTCACCAGAGACGACAGTAAAACGAAGGTGCTAGCATACTGGTACTTCCGTTTTGATCTCGACAAGACCAAGATGATGGATCTTTTCCTGATATCTCTGATCCGGCAACTCGCAAGCAAGTGTCAGGGATTTGCCGACAACAAGTCGCTCAGGTGGTTTCGCGGCCATCAGGACTCTGGAGAGCTCCCGGACGATACGAACGAACTCTTCAATTATCTGAAGAAGTTTATTTCCAAGATCGACAAGGACATCTTTATTGTCCTAGATGGCCTGGACCAAGTCACCGACCGCCAGCGCACAACCAAGACCGGTCCTCTTAAACTGCTGGACATCATCAAGAGGCTCACACGGCAGGGTTATCCAAACCTCCACATACTCGTGGCCAGCGGAGACGAAAAGGACATAAGATTATGTCTGGAAACAAACATGGCGGACATGCTCGTCTCGGTGGATGTCAAGAAGGGACTAGGCGGGGATCTCGACAAGTTTATCGAGAGGAAACTAGAGGACTTGCAGATATTGAAGGGAAACCAGCCCTTAAAACAGGCTGTCAATAAACGTCTCAGCCACGACCAAGATAGGTAAGTTCTGATTGCCCTTCCCCTCTATACCTCGAGAGATGTACTGATATGGTTGCGAAGCAACTTTCTCTGGGCCGCCTCGGTTCTCGAGCAAGTCCTCCAATCCCGAGACGCGCAAGAGATTCAAGAGGTCCTGAATAGGCTTCCCGACAACATTGTCAGTGTGTACCAAACTGCACTTGAAACGGTGGCGGCCAAGGATACGAAACGGATGAAGCTCATCCTGCTCTGGATGCTGAGACAGCAACGCCCTCTCTCGCACACCGAACTAGCCGCAGCGGTTGGGCTTCACAGCCCCAGCGCGGTCACGGAAATCTGCTCGAGAGTGCTTATCCAGACGTCCAAACAGCGCATTGCTGTGACCGGCCAAGAACGAGAGCTTGATGTCTTTCGCTTCACCCACTTCTCGGCCCAAGAGTACTTAGAGGCTGTTTTTGTGGGATCACTGGAGAAACTTGGGCCCAAGCCTGAAAGGGTTGCCCGCTTCAAATTTTCCCCTCAGGAGGACGCTCACATTCAGGTGACAAAAGGCTGCTTGGCTATCCTGTCGGCCTGCATCTCGAGCCAAAAGAACAAAGCCGCCACAACGAGAAGCCGACCCGGTTCAGGTTCAGACTCTGACAGTGCCGCTTCCGGTTCAGACGCCGGCCACGGTCGCGCTACTGCTGCCGATACTGACGCCGAAGGCCCCGATTCCGACGACTCGGGGACGGGAGCTAGCACCAGCAGCAGCATCGCGGACGGCAAATGCACTGAAAGCCCGGCCCGGCGTTATGCCGCCGAGTATTGGTTTTGTCACTACAATATGGTCAACAGGGAGAAAGCACCCAATCACTTAGTCAAAGACCTCGACGACGAGGTCTGTTCCCAGCTCCTGCTAAACAAGAAGAAGTTGAGGTTCTGGCTCAAAATATACGACCCAGACGATGGAAAGGTTGATAAAGTACCCTCACCAATATACTACGCTATCAAGCTCAAGTTGGAGGGGATCTTGGTGCAGCTTATCACGCAAATTGGACGGTTACCAATCGATGCGGTCGACCGGAGGAAAGCAATACTCAACCGGCGCGGGAGCGAGGGGACTGCCCTTCAGCTAGCCACTCATCTAGGCAACTTGGACGCCCTGGACGCTCTGATCGAGCACGGCGCCGACGTCAATTCCGAGAAAGGGCTACATGGAACTGCACTGTATGTCTCAGCAGCTCAGGGCAATGACAAAGCCGTCGAGAAACTCCTGAATGCCGGTGCAAACTCCACCGGTACCCAAGACGGACCCCTGGGCAGTCCACTGCACATTGCGGCGTTCCGAGGCCATGACGCCGTCATCCAGTTGCTTCTTGGCGGCCGGAGAGTGGCCGTCGACCACCGCGCTGACCCATTCGGCACCGCTCTCCAGGCAGCCTCTGCAGCAAGGAAACACACAACCGTCAAGCTGCTGCTAGACAACAACGCGGACCCCAACATTATCGGCGGATATCTTGGTACAGCTGTTCAGGCCGCGTCTACACACCTCGGGCGGCCCGGCAACGACGAGATACTCGAGACCTTGCTATCTAAAGGCGCCGAGTTCCTTACGGAGCCCGACTTTTGGACGACGGCGTATGAAAGAGCGGTTTCCCGAGACTGGGTTTCGGGATTCCGGCCCAGAATGAGCCAGGAATCACCTTCGCAGGCCTACCCAGCCTTGCTTCTCCAATATCGAATGCCGAACTTAGCAGGACTTGACCAGCTTCAACACCCGCAGCAGCTCCTCGCGGCAGTAATCCGGCAATGGACGCTCCCTGGGGCCGAACGTCTGACTTCGGATCGCTTCTTCAAAGGTCTTCTCTGCAGGATTCCTTTCCAAGACCAGCTAGATGCTATCAAACAGGCCATCCCTCGAATGGAACTCACCATGCAGCATCTGCGTCTCCGGGACTTCTTACATAAAGCCATGTTCTGGTCCGGAATCAACGCCATCCTCGCCCGATTGCCGTTATTGATCAACCAATGCCTCGATCAAGTCCGCAAGCATCTCCGCCACGATCTTGAGGAAAGTATGCGGGTTCCTGCATCGCCCTCGTTCCCTTTCCGGTGGGCATTCAAGGACTTCGAGAGTGGATATAAGAGATACGAGGAAGAGACATCATGGTCTCGCCGAATGGCAGTAAAACTGAACTCCGTATTCGCCCGGGAATTTCACATGGGGCGGCGGAGGCCGTCTTGGGACGAGCAAGACAATCGGGACCCGATAGATTCCTTGGCCAGGAGCGACCGCATGACTATAGAACTCACGCAGCGGAGGCAAAGGTACCAGCAACTCGAAGAGATCTCTCTGGCTCCCACCAGGGATAAGGACTCGGCCGATGCTGCAGCACGCAAAGAACTGCGGGTAGCGTCACGGCCGGGAGTCTGGGTGACAAGCGATATTCTGGACCTTGTCAAACACCTCCTTCAGTACGGTGTACGCTATGTTGGCTACCAGGATGCCGCGGCCGATATGGCAGAGGGGGCTGCCCCGGAGCACCGGAAGAACGTCGAGGACTTGACGTTTGAGCTGTTCTCGGTAGTCATTCGGCTCACTCTGGCTTTGGGCGCCCGCGCCGACAATATGGAGAGCCTCGCTGATTCTGTTCGGCTGCTCACTACCGTTCGTCTTGAGCGGATCAGGCAGCTCGATGCTCTGTGCGAACAAGCTTTTGCTCCAAAGGGTCACGGGGCATGTGCATGTAGCCATGCACCTAGCAAGAACGACTCCGGACCGAAGGCCGGGGAGATCGCCGCGGCGGTGGCCCGGCAGGTTGAGCAAACAATCGAGGACAAGCTTGGGGTCTCCCAGGCCGACATGGTCCGCGAGATTCAGGGTCACGTCTCGAGCGTGGTCAAAGAGGAGGTCTCCCGCTTGGTGGAGCAAATGCAAAAGGATCTCGAAAAGAAGATGTACCAAGAAGTACAGCGCCAGGTTGCCGAGGCTCAGACAACCCAAGCACGGCGCGGGCTACTCTGGTCTCCTGGGAATGGCGGCCCGTAGTTCAGGCTGTATGGTATCAGAACGATCTTGTTTATAATCACGTTCATCATGGATCTACATGCACATTTTCTCCAAGTCCAGTCCACTGCGCCGGCACCATCAAGCTATTCACATCCGATCGGCAACACGGAAACGAGATGGGGTATCTAGGTAATCACCCTTAGCCAGGTTGGCGGGTCCATAAGAGGTCAACGTAATCACCGGGGATTGGGTTCAGGGCCCGGCTCTTGATTTAAGGGCGAAGAGGGTCGCAGTACAGAAGGTAGCAACCGTAAAAACAAGCATTAACGTATCACGTCCCCGTTAGACTCGCATCACACCATCAGGTTCCATTTTAGGACGGAGGGGACGAAGTCAATGTAACCAAGAGGCGGGCGATGATTTCGGTGCCTGACCATTGTTGCCCGGGTTAGTCCTGATGTATGCATACACCGGCAAGCAGATCTCTCGAGAAATGACGGAGAAATGTACGTTAATATAGCTATCGGCTTGGTCCGCAGCCAATAGGCATGTCTCCGCACGCGCCCCGCGGCTCATGGAAGTTGGAGAAGCTTCGCAAGAGGGAACTGCCGTGGTCCTTTACAAGCTTTCGGGAGCTAATCTGCCGAATAGGCTATCATGGGCGATATTAGGGATTTCAACCTGCCAAGGTGGTTGGCCAAGACCCATGGCAGCATCAAAAAGGACCCAAGCTTTACCACGCGGTAGAGTAACAGCACGGTTCACGTGGAAATTGGGATACAGGGAGGTTGCCGATAGCACTCCAGGGGCATTCGAGCATCGCCCCTTGGATTGTACAGCTATAGAAGTAGGCATTGTGCCGTAGAAGCCAAGACAAAACATGGACTCTGCCCCTGGAGAGTCTCCCGTCTCCTGATTTAGACCAGTAGAAATTGCATACATCCTCTTCGCAATAACAGCACCTCCAGCAAAAAGGTAGAGGATCAACAATGCGTCTATTCGAGATCGCCGCTGCCGTAGCGGTTCTGTTCGCTGCAGGTCAGTCCAGTTTACACTTGATTACGAGATCGTTTCTCTCGTGGCCAAGGGGAGTCAAGCTAATGACAACCAAACACAGGTACCGATGCCCAGGTCCCAAAGCTCCCGCTGCCAAAGTCCTGTAGCGGCGTCAGCAACTTCCGGTACCAGTCCACGGTAGCGTCAGGATGGTCTGCCATGAAGATTGCCGGTGGGCTTAAGCAGGTCCGGACGGTCATCTGGGACCCGGCGGGCAACCTCCTAGTGGCTCAGGCGACCAAGGGCATCTCCGTGCACACGTTTGGCGCCGACGGCTGCTTCAACAGCACCAACATGCTCATATCGGGCGGCCAGCTCAACCACGGACTCGCCCTGTCGCCCGACGGCAAGAAGCTGTATGCTAGCGGTGAAACGGCGGCGTACAGCTGGGACTACAACGTAGCCACCCGTGCCGTCAGCAACCAAAAGACGGTCGTCAAGGGCATCTCCACGGGCATCCACTCCACACGGACGCTCGCCGTGGTGCCCCAGCAACCCAACCTGCTCCTCGTGCAAGTCGGCAGCAACGCCAACCTTGACATGGCCGCTGCGCAAAAGGAGACGGGGCGGGCCATCATCAAGATCTTTGACACGGACAAGGCGCCCGCCAGCGGCTTCAACTACAACACGGATGGCGAGGTGTATGGCTACGGTCTGCGCAACACCATCGGCTTTGTCGCCGATCCGAGCGGTGTGTTCTGGGGCGTCGAGAACAGCGGCGATGACTTTAAGCGCAGCGAGAACGGGCAGAGCCGCGATATCCACCAGAACAACCCGGCCGAGGAGCTTAACAACCGTGAGTGCCGCCAGTGCAGATAGTGTTAAAACCAAACTTACCATCAGAAAACTAACCCCCCTCTTACAGTCGGCAACCCCCTAACGGCGCGCAACGTGTGGTACGGCTACCCGACGTGCTTCGCGGTGTGGGACCCGTCGAGCTTCAGCGGGCTCAAGACGGGCAGCAACTTTGTGCTGTCGCCCAGCAGCTCGTTCAACGACGCGTCGTGCAACGGCCAGGCGACGCCGCCGCGCCTCTCCTTCCAGGCGCACTCGGCCCCGATCTGGAACACCTTCGACACCGACGCCAAAAACATGTACGTCGCGTTTCACGGCTCGTGGGACCGGCAGCCTCGTGAGTGAAGCCTTTCTCATATCTATCTCGCTTTGGAGTTTCATTCAGGCTCTCAACCTCCCATTGAAACCTTCACTAACACCCCCACCCCCCCTCCCAAAAGCCACCGGCTTCAAAGTCGTGCAAATCCCCTTCCAAAAGCTCGCCGACGGCAGCTACGACCCCGTGGCCCCCGCTGACAGCCAGACGGGCTACAAGGACATCTTCAGCGCCCCCAACCCGGGCGGCTGCACGGCCAACGGCCTGACCCAGAGCAACTGCTTCCGGCTGACGGCGGCCGCGTGGGATCCGGCGGGGCGGGGCCTGTTCGTGGGCAGTGATAATAGTGCGGAGGGGGAGATTTATATCCTTTCGCCGACGGCTTGAGGGGGTAGGGGGGGGGGGGGGTGGTGTACTGGTGTTTGGTGTCGGGGTGTGTGATGTGGTGGGGAAATACGCGGGAAGGTGTGGTATACATAAGATAAGAAGGTGTTATATGGCAGACTGTACTGGAAAGTCACGCAAAATATATATGTCTGGCCCCTTTTGCCGTTGACCTTACTTACCAGGTAAAGTTAACCGTCTAACAACATGTACAGGGGCAGGTAATTGCAGTCTTTACCTAGGTAGGTAGGGAGTCAACGGATATGCTGTGCTCCCAACGATGACCGTTTCACCTAGGAGGCTTTTCCTACTAGCCTATCACGTCAAATGGGCCTGGGTGCCGTTTCAGGAGGGCTCTTGCAAGTGATGTTGTTTCCAAAAAAGAAAAAAGGTATAGACGCCCGGCAAGCATGGGCGTGAATCCACAGCGTGAATTCGGCTACCGATCGGATTGGTGCCTAGCTGTGCAGGCCCCTCGAACGGATTTGTGTGTCCCCGCATTCCGGTCTGTTTTCTCATGTTCTTCCAGTCCGGTCGACATCAATGACACCTAATTAGGCACCAAACACCATCACCTTGAACGTCACCCATCGCTGATACGCAACAACTTGGCGGCTTTTAGTCGTCCAAAGCAAAAGCAAAAATGATGGAGCCTCCCCGCCTACCACCCGAATTGCTCGAGATGGTCATTAACCACGTACGCGACGGGGTGGGCGGCGTCAAGATGCTTTGCCGCCTTTCCCTTCTTTCTCGCCAATGGTACGCCATCGTGAGCGGTCGGATCTACTCAACATGGCTGTACGATGGCGAACAGCATTCCATCTCGTCGCTGTGGAAGTTTCTCCGTACCGTGCTCACAAACAAACGGATTGCGGATGGAGTACACGAGCTCAACATTCAAGATTGGCCTTTAGGGCTCGTTCACGACCGCGGCCGTCTCGCCCTCTCAGACGACGACTTCGATTTGATCCGGGACGCTATTCGCAGAACGGGACTTGGGCGCCTAGAAGACAGCGCTCTGGAAGCCCTCCGGAAGGCAGACCCAAGGCCACTGATGGCATTGCTGTTGGCCAGTCTACCAAACTTGACCACGTTGTACGCCCATCTCCCAGCAACGGACATTTTCTTCGCCGAAATACTTCAGAAAGCAATCGAAGGCCGGCAAGACCAACAAGCTTCAAACAACAATCCTCTCAGTAGCCTTCGCCAGGCCCATCTTGCCAGCGCTTGGAATTACCAAAATGATACCGATAATCACACGCTCGCGCTCAACCATCTATGGCCTGTATTCCTGTTGCCAAGCATTCAAGAGTTGTCGGTCTTTGACCTTGCCCTTGACCCAGCCTTTGACCCGTCCGGAAGTCTCCGTCGTTTGAGACACAGCCCCAGATCATCCAACATTACGAACTTAACACTGGTGCATAAGAGCGGCATCCTGCTTCCGGTCCCAGAGGTGTTGACGCTCCTTGCTTTACCGAAGAGACTGGTCAAGCTATCCTTCTATTTGAACGACTGCGACCCGCACGGGTATCGCGACCAACCCTCCAACGTCGACTTGTGGAACGGTATTCGGCAGCATGAGAATTCTCTCGAGCATCTGGACTTCTACCGAGACTGCAACGGGGACTCACTAG
The DNA here is from genome assembly GCF_020726465.1 of Chaetomium tenue. Classification (NCBI taxonomy): domain Eukaryota; kingdom Fungi; phylum Ascomycota; class Sordariomycetes; order Sordariales; family Chaetomiaceae; genus Chaetomium; species Chaetomium tenue. Next base: position 4,103,937 of record NW_027117334.1, on the reverse strand, counting down.
AGCAGCACAGCCGCGGCAACTCGTATTTTGGGTCGATGCGGGGATTTACACGTCTTCGGCATCTCTGTATCCAACCCGAGGTCCTTCTTGGTGGCTGTTGCAAAAGCGAGCTTGCGCCATTCCAGCTCAAGGACACGCTCCCCCCGAATCTCGAGTCACTCACCTTGTACGGTTATGAGGGTCTGTATTTCAACAGGACTCTGGCCGGACAGTTGGAAGATATCGTGGCCAGCACGGATTTCCCCTCCCTGCGCCATGTTGCCCTGGAGGACACGCCTCGGCGGCGGGATTGGCACGATTCCACGCGCCCAACCGCCCCTCTGCCGCATCATAGAGTGAAACTAGCTTGCAAACAAGTCGGCAAAACGTACGAAACCAAGTACCCGCTCTCTTGCATCAAGGGAGGCATCGGGCTTCCATATTACCGACACGTCACGTCAAAACGTGGGAAGATGGGTAAAAGGATGCGTCGTGTTAGATATGCCCTGCAAAACTATCTTCGCCGCATGTTCGAGGCGAGAAGTGCGGATGGCAGTTCTACATCCCGGTACGTGTACCAAAGTAGCTTCTCCCTAGATGATCTCGACAACTACGAACTGCCGTGGGATAAGCTGTGTCCAAAGGACCTGCCCCGCTATGACGACGAGCAGTCTGACTGGGAAGATGAACGGCAAATCGCCATGGCCGAATCGCACTATGACTCGTTTCCAGACGGATGGGGCGACGAAGAAGTCAACGATCATGCGTCTGACTTGGAATACCTTGACTCGCTCCAAACAGATCCTGAAGATTGGGAGGCATCGGGGTTCCACATTCCCGACACGTCAAGTTGAAACTTGGAAAATGGCTACAAACTTGGAACGTGTTAGATATACCTGGATGAAGTACACTTCCTGTCTCTATGGTAACGGGGCTACGGATGTGAATGGCAGTTTCCCGCTCGAGGACATGTATGTACCGTACCCTAACAACCTGGAAAGTTTCAAGTATCTGGCCATTCGTAGCAACGTTCGCCCTGCCAAGCCTCCTCCCCTGACTTTCCGTCCCTGTCAGTGCTCGCTCTGTGCGGACAAGGGAGGGATGACTCCTTTATAATGAAGAGTGCAAGAAGTTACTTTCGCCTTCGGGCACAGCGTTGATTTTCCAAATTAGGAGAGCGCAGCACTTACTAACCGGAGGCTCCCGTTCAACAACGGGTCCCTCCCCCCCCTCTTTTTTTTCTTTTTCTTTTTATTCTCTACAATACTTTTCTACTACACCCACGGTGAATCTGGAATGGTTTGGTTAACTGACAATTTACAATGCAAAACAATTCAATGCGCTATCCAAATTCTGCTCTTTTTTGCTGCTACTTTTGTGGAGAAGCCGTGGTGATGCCAATGAAGATCACAAGAACGGGACACACAGAGATGAACAGAGGCCTTTCCTCCCAGTTGCCGTTGCGTTGCGGAACAAGCATCACCGCATGAACATGCCCGTTCGTGCGTGGTATATAACTCTCTTGGTTAGAAAGGTCATGCCCCAGCCCGACGGACTGAGGGCTCGGGGTTTGCGTCCCTCACCTTTCTCCCTCCCTCTTCTCCTTCACTCCGGCCCCTATCTCCCCATTTCCTTCGCTCCCGTAGGATGATATACGTAGGTCGTTCTCGGGTTCAGCTTCACCTACCCACTCGTCTTCAATAACATCGGCGATCGCTCAAGTGTTGTTCGCCAGCCACACAAACCCTTCCTTATAGCCCTGGCCCATCACCACCGAGCACATAAACACCCCAACCGGCCGTGAGGCTTCCCCCCCTCAGCTTATCCCATTCCCTCCCCCTACCGGACTCGAAAAGCCCCCCAGCAAGTCCCTCAACTCCTCCTCCGCCACCGCACCAGCTTTATCAATCTTATTCCCCAGCACCAGAACCGGCATCCGCTTCTTCTCAGCACACCCTCGCCCTTCTTCCATCTCACCCAGCACCTGCAGCAGCTCCCCAAACTCCCCCCTCGCCTCTTCCAGCCCATCTCCATAAACCGCCGCAGCGTCCACGACAAACACTACGCCATCGACGCCGCCCGCGGCAAGATAGTCGCGCCGCAACTGGCGGATGCCGCCGGGGTGGCGGTCGCGGTAGCTGAAGCCGCCGAGGTCGGCTGCGTTGATCAGGAGACGGCGGCCGTCATGGGTGTTGAGGTGGATATCGGTTGCTGGAGTCCTCGGAGTGGATGGGGAGGCTGAGGTGGGATTCGGATTGCGGAGGTAGTGCAGCAGCGTGGTCTTGCCGGCGTTGCTGGGGCCGGTGAATAAGAGGTGGAGACGTTGGCGTTTGGGATGGCCGGTTGCGGTTGCGTATATGGTTTCGGCGAGGGACTGGAGGGTTTGCCAGAGGGAGTACATTTGGGGCTTGATTCACTTGAGCAGACTGCTTGGGAGAAACAGAGTGTTGCTTCGTCTAAACGTCAAAAGGACGGCCGATGGGTGGGCTTGTTGCCGTGGTGCTTTTGGGTGACGGAAGCTTGAAGAGCCTCGGATTCGGATTCCGAAGGCTAGTGGCGAAGATGATTGATTCGGGGGGCTTGAAATGAGGTTGGGGGCCAGTCCGCTGAACATGTCGGTTAAGCAAGTCGAGTGGAAATGAGTACTACACAGTGGATGGGACCGACAGGAAATTCTACACAAAATCTCTTAGTCCACGGGGAAGCATCTCAAGGGGCCATTGAAGACGCCTATGTTCCCCACTGGCTTTTTGGGGGCGGTGGCGTTTCTACTGCTTACTTAGCCTTGACCCCTGCAAGACGCGAGAACGCGGGAAGACAGAAATTGGATGCTGGCCCGGGGTCCTGGAGAGAGACTACCAGGGTACAACCTCACAATAAAGGTTTCTCTATCCCCGAGCACCAGCTCGTCCTGCGCGAGCTATATCTGTTATTTTGAGTTCTGATCCACGGCCGTCGCTGGCTTATTCCTCAGGGGACTTCACTTTGGAGAGCATCAGCACCGGAGAGACTTTTCTTTATATTCCTCTGGGAGAAGTCGCCGTTGCCCATCATGATGCGCCTGTTTGCATTGTATTTCCTCTTCCCGTTGGCCGCCAGGGCCGACGACTGCCCGCCGGCGACATGGCAGGCCAAAGGCTCGGAGGGAGCGTCTAACCCCAAAATCCCGAAGCGCCCTCGCAGCACGCTGGTGACCACGGCGGACAAAAAGATTCAGCCCGGCGATGTCAACTGCCGCTACTCGGCCACGACGGGCGCTACCGTCAACTACCACACTTGCGCTCAACTGGCGACCAAGTATGGCACGGCCTTCGACCACTTCTTCACGCTGAACCCCACGCTTGAGCTGGACTGCAGCAACATTCAGCCCAAGACCGAGTACTGCGTTGATGGCTGTCAGTTGCCTCTCTCCCATGATACTGTAACTTCGGGACTAACGAGAACAGTCATCGAGCCCTTGAGAGCCACAGACGGGCGCTGCGGCCCCCCTAACCGCAACGCTACGTGTCTCGGCATGCCCCACGGGCAATGCTGCAACTCGGAGACATGGACATGTGGGAAGTCGACGTAAGTTATGTCCTATCCCCAACCAGGCATCAGAGATGTTATATTATGAGAACGACAAAGCTGACTGACTTGATGTGCCATGTCATACCAGTGAAGACTGCGCCCGCGGCACCTGCTACGAGGGCATCTGCTTCGGCGACAAGATATACAGCACCGACGGCACCTGCGGCCCGGACCACGGCGACCGGCTGTGCGCCGGCAAATGGGGCGACTGCTGCAACCAGGACGGCGCCTGCGGCACGGGCGACGATTTCTGCGGCCCCTCGGTGTGCTTCTCCGGCAAATGCACCATTCTCGACACCGAACCGACGCCGCCTGACGGGATGAAGCGGAACACGCCCGACGGCACGTGCGGCGGTGAGAACGGCTACATCTGCAAGGCCCCGTGGGGCACGTGTTGTAACCAGAATGGCATCTGCGGTATCCGGGCGAGGGATTGTGGTGCTGGATGGTGAGTCGAGCTCTTCGCTTTTCGTCTTATCCCGGCGTCTGTTCCTTGGTGCTGACCGCATTGTGTGTGCAGCCAGCCTGAGTTCGGCGATTGCACCCATGTTAGACTGTCGGATGCCCCCCCGAGGACCTCGACCATATCCAGCAGATCGTCTTCCTCCATGCCCACCTCACACAGCACGGCGACCCCACCGCCGCTAGCATGGCCAACCTGCCGATGTGCGAGAAGTGAAACGGGAAACATCACTCAGACATGACAATCTCACTGGTGCGGAACCTGCCAGTGCCCCCAACCGGCCTTCTGCTTGCATATATTACATCGGTGACCATTACATGACATGTCTTTCCAACGCTCGACAAATGAACACCCCTAGCCATCTACCGCTTCCTTGCAATCATGGCAGGCGCATCCACGCCCCCTCCCACGGTCAGAACGCCCGCCTTGCACAGAATATCGACCGTCTTGACGATGACGTCCGGGTCGACGCCCTGGGTCCGCTCTGGGAACCTGACCGTCTTCAGCCACTCCCTCGCGTCCTCCTCCGAGTAATCCAGCTCCGTGCTGATATACTTGACCGCCTCCTCCTGGTTCGCGTTAAAGTGCGCAATCCCCTGGTTCAGCTTCTCCAACAAATCATCCACCCTCCGGGCCCCATCCTCCCGCCCATCCAACGCCGTCGAGGCCACAATCTTCCAGCTGCTCCACGGGGTATAGATCTCCCCCACCCTCCGAATCTCCCCACTATCAAAATACCGCTTCGACGTAAAATGCTCCCACATGAAGAAGTCCGCATCCCCCTTATTCACCGCCTCCCGCAGCCGCGCGAAAGTGTCCAGCACCACGGTATCCCCGTACGGCGACGCCTGCTCCTCGCTCGAGCCCACGCCCGCTGTCGGCACCAGCCACTCGCGCTGGTCGGCCAGCACAAACCCCATCACGTAGCTCCCAGACCCGATCCGCGATACCCCGATCTTGCCGCCCTGCAGCGAGTCGACGCCCGTGATCTCGGGCCGGTTGGCGCCCGTCGAGATGGCCCAGCCTGGGGGGGTGTCAGTCAACCATCTCCAAAAAAGAAACATGGCAAGCCACGGTAACCATCTATATCGGGGCTTCACAACCAAGGGTTCACTCACAAAGCGGCGTCTCAACATACGTCCCCACCAACCGAAACCCCCCATCCACATCCACCTCACCACCACTCTTCCCCTTCCCCTGCCCCTCCTGCTGAGCCTTCCCCAACCCCGCAACCCAGCCCTCCGTCAAGCCAATACCGACATCGATCTCGCCCGCACGCAGCGCCGTGACCATGTGGCCGGTGCCGGAGGGGAAGGGGATCAGGGTGGCGTCGAGGCCGAAGTGTTTCTGGGCGAAGTGGAGGGGGGTCGAGAAGTGCTCGGGCACGAAGCCGACGCGGAGGGGGGCGGAGGTGGTCATTGTGGTTTGTGTTGATGGTATGAGTGTGAGTATGATAAGGATGTTGGAGTGTGGTGGTGAGTCGATGGATGGATGTTCGTTTATTGGTGCGTTTATGGATGTGTGCGTCAGGGATTGGGGGTGCCGATCTCGGTGTTTGCTACGATGAAAAGTCCTGTGGCTGGATCCAGACTCGAGTGGATATTTCTGTCAAAAAAACAGCATCACGTCGGGGGTTCATTTTTTATTTTATTTTTCAAACTAAATAATCTTTTCACCATGGACATGGACCTGTTGGCCGAAGAAAATGACGCAATGCGGGGCACAGTAACGGCACCTGGAACAGGTTGGGAAACCCTGGGCCCACTGTACTTTATCTGAACTGCTTGTCTTGCCCTTGCATGAATGTATCCGGGCGGCGAGGCGCGGGTTTGAGATTCAGTCTTGAAACAAGAAGGGGCATCGGGGCTTATCAGAAACGACATTGGTTGATGATATGAGATACATGGATTGGTTTCGGTTGTGTCTACCCGAAAACACAATAAATAAATGCATTTAGATAACTAGTAGAAATAGAATAGAAAGAGAAGAAGCAAAGGAAGAGGGAAGTAAAAAACAGTGAAATTGAAAAGAGCAGCGAAAGGAGACTGATATGAAATCTAAAAGTGATTTGAAGGAGTGACTGGAGGAGGCAGCGTTCATGAGAAGAGCACACGAGAAGGAGATCAGAAAGTTGAAAATAAAATAAAAAGAGACGATGAATAGAAATGCGGGAAGAGAAGAGATGAGAGGCCAGAAGTGGACAGACAGCAATTTCGAAAGGGGAAGAAACATGATGCAAGAACATGCACGTACTGCTTAAGGAAGTACGGCAGTTAATATCTCTTTTTGGAACTTAAAAGGCTGTGTTCATTCCCATGACGAAGACATGACGGAAAGATGACGAAGACTCAATGCGAGGAGAACGATGATTTGCCAGTGATTGTACTTTCTATCAGTCACTCGATTCGCTGAAACCCGAATAGTTCAAGGTTGCCCGAGTGCTGACATTGATCTTCACACCACCTGAAAGAATAAGGGTGTTGCTGAGCTCACTCATCCTCACAAAATGCAGATCTGCTCACGTTAATAATCGATTGGTGTCTTGTGTTTCCCATTGCCATCCACGTCCAGGATTGCAACATCAATGGTAGCAAACAGTAAGCGGGAATATGAATCATGCCGTGAGCGAACCAAATCAAATACGCTAGTATCTTCTCACAAGGGTGATCCAAACCTCCATTCCACACCGAACTAGTCTGAGTCAGGCTCAGAATAATCAACTTCAAACTTCCCAACCCAACGGGGTTAGAGACAAGTTCAAGCGACCTCGGCTATTTCCCAATTCTCTACACCTTTCCCTCTCGAATTCGTCCGCTTTCGGCCTCGTATCCTCCCTTTCAGGTATACGACGCGAATTCTACACCAGCGTGCCCTCGGCCAGCACACCAGAAAGCAGAAGCGTGGTATCGGCAGCTCGAATGCGAAAATCCGGGGAAGGGCGTCACCACCCATCCCCTCTGTGCTGCAAGGGGCAGGGGAGCTGGCATTCTTCCGTCGACGTTGGCGAGTCGTCTCACGAATAAAAGTCTTCAAATTGTCTTGGTTGGCGGAGATGAATGCAACTCAGCTAAAAATAGGATAAATGACAGCATGGCCTGGTCTGTGGCGTTGCCGAAAATGTGGACGGGGAGAAACTCCGGCTTGGCTTGGGTAAGTCTGGGAGCAGATCACTCTCACCCTGTAGTAATATCGGAGCGTTGGAGCAAATGGGAATTGGGAAGTGGCCTTACGTTCTCATTTCAGCCGGGAGAAACACGAGAAACGGGATGGCTGCCATGCGACCAGACTTGCTGTTTGTTACATAGTGCCACCAGGTGGTTGGCTCCCGAGCCCCTGGGCTGGAATTTGAAGATATCTATAAATGATTCAAACACCCTCCTGCCCACTGAACTTGAGACATCATCATCCGCCATCCACTCACCTTACAAGTTGCAACTCGGCCAAGATACTCAGCCCGACTACAAACAACATACTCCCGCCCCTAACACTCAACCCAACCATCACCATGCGCGTCCTCTCCCTCGCCGTCCTCTCCCTCCTCGGCGTCGCCAGCGCGGCCGTCGTCGAGCGCCCCTGCGGCTTCAAGATCGCGCCGTGCCCCGCGGGCCAGGTGTGCGAGAAGACGGACCCGAGCTGCGACCGCGGCGAGAACTGCGCGGGCGTCTGCGTCAAGCCGCCCTTCTGCGGCGGCATCGCCGGCATCCGCTGCGAGGACCCCGCCCAGATCTGCGTCGACAACCCGTCCGACGCCTGCGACCCGGCCAAGGGCGGCGCCGACTGCGGCGGCATCTGCATCACCCCCAAGTTCTGCGGCGGCTTCGCCGGTATTGCTTGCGAGGACGGCAAGAAGTGCATCGATGACCCGAGGGACGACTGCGATCCTAAGAAGGGTGGCGCGGACTGCGGCGGTATCTGCGTCTAAAAAGGGGGGCGGATCACATTCACAGGTTTTCGTGGCGACATAAAACCAAAAGAAGGGTTGGGTTTGGGGGATATCTGCACGACAATGGGATAGGTTCGGGGCAAAATGGTGGACGAGAGAGTTCAGTTGTGTATGTACATAGGGGGGCTTGGAGATTACGAAAATTGAAACCCGATCTATCCCTATGTCAAGGGCTGCCCGTATATTTGATTCTGGCATGGGAGGACTATCGGGATCAAACCCGGCACTAGAAATGACTCCAGTAGCAATCAACTATCAGGGTGCAATGTTGGCCATCATTGATCGCAAACGTACTCCCGAACCCGAATATGGACAACTCGTGTGACGTCCGTCCATTGCTAGAAAAGGGTCGAGGCCCCCTGACCTATGAAGTGTATTCTAGGAGGCGCCCTAAACAACCATTGAATAGGTATTCCTCATGTAAAATGTCCTGGGGTCTACGGGAGCCTCTCGATATTAACAATGATAGACCCTTTCAACGGACGAACTAAAGAACAGCTGAACGTTGTCGTTGAACCGTAAGGGGGGGCCGGCGCTAACCACCGTAGTTAGACCTCTGTTTAAGGTAGTCCATCTTAACACATACTACTCGAAACCTAGATGTATGGACGTCAAGCAAAAAACATCCCTCCGATACAAAACTGCACCAGGGACAGACAACCAAACGTGCATTTCAAGAATCGATCATCATAATATTTTATGCTCGCTATTGGGCTCCCAAGGGCTCATGCCATCCGAACCATACCCATAACCATTACTAGAAGCAACACGCCGTCTACCAAACAAGCCCACCTCCTCTCTACACAGTATAACGGAAGAAAGTCGCCAAATCGCCCTTCTCACGCTCCGCAACCCTCTCCTCCTCGGTATACTCGCTCGGGGGCTTGTACTCGCGGTCGCGGCGGGCGTTCTCGCGGCGCAGGTAGATGTGCATAAACACGGACAGCACTAGGGCCATGGCCTGGCAGGCCAGCAGGGTGGCGAAGCCGGGCATGTACCGGGGCTTGTCCTTGGAGAGGAACAGGTAGGCCGAGATGGTGCCGCCGAGGTTGCCGAAGCCGACGTGCATGGCGATGCCCACGCCGCGCTTCAGCGACCCGCCGATGTTGTTGCCGTTCCATGCCACGCCCAGCGGGACATTGGGGTAGATGCCCGTAGCAAGGAAGAAGCAGCCCGTGTAGCGCACGCCGCTGGAGGAGCTGGACATGAGCATGATGAGGCCGATGATGCTAGATTTGAAAGTCTGGTCAGTTCGGCCATCTCATAATACGCGTATCCGGGAATACGTACGCAATAACCATGAACCCAATCATGAAAACGCCACGCTTGCCCAGCTTGTCGGCATACCAACCGGAACCAACGCAGAACAGGCAAGCCACGACGTAAGGGGGCACCGTCAGCAACTGGGACATCTCCCTGCTGCTCGAGGTACCGAGGTCGTTGATGATGGTGGGCAGGAAAAGCGAGTACGAGTACAGGCCGGTGTACACGCCGATGGTGATGAACATGTGCACCCAGATCTTCCAGTCCTTGAGGGCCGCCCAGAAATACTTAATGTCGAATTCGTCGGCAAGCGAGGACCGGTCGCGCTTCAGCCGCGCCGCCACCTCCACGCGCTCCTCCTGAGTGAGGAACTTGGCCGTTGCCGGGTAGTCTTGCATCACCGCGTACGCAATCATGGCTAGAGGAGGCAGTCACCGGTTAGTGGCCTGAATAGTGTGAAAGCTCGAGCAGGGGCGGGCGATAGCATACCGACACAAAAGGTCAAAAGGCCCTCGAGAATGAAAATCCATTGCCAACCCGAAAGGCCGGCAACACCTCCCATCTTCATAATTCCAAAGGCGAGAAGTCCGCCAAATGCACCGGCAGCAGTGGCGGCAGAGAAGAAGATGGCCATGCGCAAACCGCATTCGTGGCGCCGATACCACATGGTGATGCTATGAACCGCGGTTAGTGCACCCTTTGCGACTAAGGGCGGAGTCCAGCAAAAGCAAAAGGGGGACTCACTAGTAGGTGATACCAGGAAACAAACCACCCTCCGCAAGACCCAGAGCAGAACGACAGGCCATCAAACCTGGATAATTCTGAACAATACCCATAAGCGTAGTGCAAACGGCCCACGCAACCATGATGCTCGGAATCCATAGCGAGGGACGGAACCGCTTCATCGCCATGTTGGACGGGATCTCGGCGGCGACATAGAACGGAAAAAAGATAGCGAGGGCATCGTTGTACTGCAGGCCGGTCTTGTCGAGGCCCAGGTCATCCTCAAGCGTGTCGAGACGAGCATTACCGATGTTGGTGCGGTCCAGGAAGGAGAGCAGGTACAGCAGGGCCAGGAAGGGGATCAGCGTGAGGTCGACCTTGCGGATGAGCTTCCGCGTCGAGCTCTCGTCCCACCCGGCGCTCTCCACGTTCACGTCATCCTCGTGCGAGGCCTTGCGCACGGCGGTCTTTTCGTTGCTGACGCTGTCGGACTCGGTCGTCGGCACGTCGGGTGCTGCTACTTCGGCTGGGTTACCCATAGCAAGGTGGGTGGCGCGTCCTTGTCAGAGCGGTGCGGGTTCTGTGGGTGTGATCACTGTCCACGCGCTGCTGTGTACTGACTTTTGGGGGCGGCGTGGGGTGATAGACGGGCCAGTTCCTGGGGGGGGGGGATCCGGGTGTTCGGGCAGGCGAGGGCGGATCCCCAACTTATACTGGAAGGAACCATACATTCTGGGGGAGAAAACGCCAAGTGTGAGACACGGGAAGAGGGCCACGATGCAGCAGGTGTCCAACAGCACGTCACATCCTCGAGCTGGTAATTACCATGCAGATCCCGGCCCAACAAAGATGGTCAAGGGTGTATGTCTGGGGCTTGAGTTCCACTACCCCAGAGTCCTGCCGGCTTGTCCTGCCAGTTCCTGGTCGAGTCCGCGCCGAGACAACCCCAGCTTACTTGCTAGGTATGTAACGGTACACCGCGTCGTCGCCGGTGGGCCGAAGGATGGGATCAGTGGGGAGTCCAGCTCGAAGACGCATGTCTCATCCATGGCAGGCGCGCGAGAGCTGGATGGGTTAGCCTGTTTGCGTGTCGGGGAACACAAGCGTCTCCTGGTTCCGATGTCTCTTCCCAAGGGGGTGAGATCAGCGAGCTTGCGGCCCAGTGTTTACTGCAGCTGTTCGGTGATAAGCTGCCAAGACGGGGGCCTATCTGGTCCATAAACACCACTGTACACTCTGTCAGCTGGTCCCCTTTTGGCAGGCAGTAATAGGTGATGAGCGGTCGAGTATCAGACATCCCAGATGGGCCAGTGGGAACAGGGGAAAACCCTCCGCGTCGTCCATGGTTAGCCAATCCCTAGGCGCATGCCAAGCTGCTTGGCGGCTGGGCTCTCTTTTAGCTTCTGTGAGATTGCAAGATTCGACGCGGGTCTGGACCGGGCAACCACTCAGCGGCTGGCGCAAGGCACCGCCAGGGGCCGGATCTGTGCAACACGTCCGGCTTGGCTAGAAAAGAGCCCCGCCATTGGGCAGCTCGCGAACGTCTTGTTATCTCGGCGGTCTCCCTCCACGATGCCCCAGCACGCCGAGCACGCCCAGCACGCCCAGCTTCGCCCAGGACAACACCAAGGAAAGCCAAAATTTCATCCCCGCACGTGGCTGCCCCCAACGGCGCGCCGGATGAAGCCTTCGGGCAGATGGATAAATCCTCAGCCAGCGGCGGGAGGGCTGGGCATGGACGGTGGCGTCTTCGGGGAGCTCTGAACAGGAAAGGCGTCGGTACGTCCCTCCAGAAATGCTCCGGCAGCCGCTGTTGCCAACCTTCTAGCGCAGGAAAAGTTGTTCCTGGCGCGGTCCGCGTCGAATCTGCAGCCACATCGTAACCGCAGAAAAGGGAGGGGGATTCAGGGGGCAAACGGACAAAGGGAGGCTGGGACATGGGTCGGAGGACTGGATGCTTCTGGAATCAGACGATCGAGATCGGATAGCGCCACAGCGTTGGCTCACCAGGATACAGGGTGGAAAGGGAGGCGTGGAAAATCAAAATATGACCCGTACCTGGGAGTTCAACGGTTACCTAATATACGATGCTAGTGATAAGGTATAGGTAGCTGAGAGACACGGCGTAGAGGCGCACCGCACCCACCCGTCAGAACCGTGCTTACTGAGGCCCAATATGAATTTGATCTTCAAGTTTGTGTGTGTGGAAAACAGGCAGAAGTTAAAACGGGATGGTGGAAACATGCAGGAGCTGAGAAGTGTACAACCTGAGTCGGGGTGCCCTGCCATCCAAAAACCAAGTCCGAATTAGCTTGAAAGTCGCAGCAGGCCAATCATGGTAACGAGAATGAAAATGTCGCATCAGAATGTGCAACATGATACAAAAAACGAGACTCGTTTCTCACTCCCTCTCCGCAAAGTGACGGGACGACATCCATCCAGATGCCAACTTTCGCTCGTGTCATCCTCCCGATCATCCTCCTTTCCCCCACAAACCTGGGGAAGGGTCCACTCCCTCTTTTGCGAGTGGCCCAGCCCATAATTTCCCCAGAGCGTTGAAGCTTGGAAGCTTGGATGAACTGTGGATTCCACCCCTTTTTTGTATACGTCTTCGACTTCACCTTTCCCAGTTCCGCTACTCTCCTCCGCACCAAGCATATCCATTCCACCGGCAGACTAGTCTGCGGAGGAGATGCCCATTTTCTCATCCTACCAGTCCGCCATGGCGTTTCTCGTTTCGTGATGCGGCCCCGACTCTCCAGGGACTTGGCGTCTGTTGGTCCCCCTCATCTCTCCAACTCCCCCTCGCAACCCTCAATGCCCAGACCGCCGAGCCTCCCCCATCCATGGATCTCATTCTCGACACCGAACCCAACCAGGCAGACCCAGGCCAAACAGGACCGGATCATCCACCATCCCACCAACCACAGCCTACCCGCTTCCCGCCCCCATCCTCTGCCGGCGGCCAAGCCAGAATGCATGAGGCTTGACGCGCAGTCAGCTCGCCCGCAACAAGCGATGCTTGGGATTACGGCCGCGACCCGCCCGCCCGAAAGATCAAACACAGGATTACTTTGCGTATTCGTACAGGTACAACAAGAAAACAGGAACACCTTGCGACTGCCGACCAACACAATCGACCCCAACATTGAATGAACATGGGGCGGGTTCCGCATCCGACGCGCGCCCAGCGCCAGGAAGGGCAGCACACCCGGCCACCGCCTCCTCTCCCCCCCCAAGGCGCCGGACGCGATGTCTTGTCCGTTGCGACTCTGTGTTCACGCGATCCCGGACGAGCGGTCAACAAATCCCCATGGTTGACGTTGATGGATGCCGTTGTCGTGTTTTGTTGGTAATCACCGCGCTGCGTAAGTTCCTTTCGGCCGGGTGATGTCGAGGTGGTGGGGGTTAAAACTTGGGGGCACCGCCGCGGCCAAGGGCTTGGTGCCCTCGCCGTGGCTGTTTTGAGTTTCCAAGAGGCTTGGTTCTGCAGCCACCTGTCATCTTTTTATTCACAAAAAGCCGCCCGCCCAGCCATCATGCAAGGAGAGTGCCGAATCCTCGAGCTAGCCGCCGTGGCGCGTTTTGTTTCAACTAGCCCACCTTGTCATGTCATTTCCGACATCCATGTTGATTTTTGGTGTTGATATCGCAACCACGGTTGTAGTCTCAACCCAGCTTGTGCTACGACAACGACGGAACCTGGAAGTCGGATTTCCCCAGGGCAGTGGATAGATGAGGGTTACAGTGAGGGGACCCAACCGAGCCTCACTCTCTATTGCTCTGCTGGTAATTAATCAATCTGCCTCCACGGCCTAGACGTACCGTCGGTTAAATACGTTGCATTGCGGCCAGAACATCATCTGCATGCCAAGCGCATGCCGTCAAAGTGGCTGGATGCTACGGACCGGGACATGGAAGCAACTCTTCTTTTGCACGTTCCGTCGCGCCTGTCGGATACCCCAGACGACGTAAACCGCTGGATGCCTACCATCCTTATGTTAGTCCAGTAGTTATCTATGATGTTCATCAAGATACCACGCAAAGGGGTTCGAGACACTTTCCACGGCATGGCTTCATTAAGTAGTAGTATCGAGGGATGACTGAAGTGTGAGAACAATGGAACATGAAAAACGATGAGAAAACCAACGTAAACAGTCCATCGAAGGCAAAATCCCCGCGGATAAAGGCCTTTACAAGTGGCAAGTAAGAGAATATCATCTTCTCCCGGTTCATTAATAAAACAAAGAACGCGGAATGGCTGTTGAGCCGAAACTTAGCTACGGTAGGCAAAGTGAGAAGAAAACTGGGCTACGTCTGGGGCCAGAACTTCGTGGAAGCCGCGCTAGCGGACATTAAAAGCCTATGACTACCCCCGAGATGAGACCTAGCCTCATCGTCGCTGCCACTCAGTATCCCAGGTGGTCCGTTGATTGTGATCGGGACTTCCACCAACCGCTCCAAAGGTACTTGAAGCCTGTGCCGGCAAAGGCCCAACTGCTGGTGAAGAGCCAGTCACAGCAATCTCGTAAGGCCGAGTGCCGACGCTCGGCTTCGAAAAGCGGCGCCAGAGTCTGTTGGCCTCTCTTTATCGTGAAGCAGATGTGGCCCCGTTGGCGCTTACACTTTTACATGTCTATTGAGGGCTTCGTTTTTCGTTCTAACCTTTACGCAGAATTCACTACCGGTCGAAGCCAAGTCCCTGGATGTAGATAGGTACCGATGCGGAGTACGGAGGTGGTCAGTGGTCAGCCGGAAACAAATCCTCCACAAAGAATCACGGGTGGTCGGCGAAAGCATTCATCATGTAAGCCTTTTCAAGATCCCCGGCAACATCCACGTTGCGAGATCTGGAGTTGCCAGCGTTGTACGCAGTACGGGAGCCTACATCAAAGTGATCCCAGTTGTCACGGGCGAGCCCTGAATAGCTAGGTGTTCCGGGGCGGAAAGCAGCGAGTCCCCGGAATCTCCAGGTCTCATCGGGGAGATTATCGTAAACCGCCGATGGGCGTTAATGCCGATCAAAGGCGTCACCCATAGCGTCGGCTTCTGTTTCAAAATACCGAAAATTCCCTTCGCTTCTGCCGGTTGACCTGCGTGACGGCCGATGAGGGTGTCGTAGGAGTTGGCAAAGCGGGCGGCTTGTTCTGCATCATTGGGCCATCACTGATGGCACTGAGGTCCCTGGTGTCGTAGGACTCACCCGCGAGACCGTTAATTTGTTGATAGACGACAGTCAGCTCATCTTCCAAGCTTAAGGCATGGCCTATGGCCGTCATCGTGATCTAGATCTAGAGGCAGAAGGCTCTTGACAATAGATAACGGGATCCGACATATTTACCGCTACCAACTTGAAGCCGATAGAATCAACGGCGACGGCACAGGTGGTCCAACTCCTTACACTCCTCTACTTCCAGCGTTATCGAATCATCCCATCGTTCACAAAAATTATATCCATGTTTGCTCTAAGGCTCGGTAGCAAAATGGGAAAGAGGGCCCTATCCACGACTTCCCACCATCCTCCTCCATCCCAACTCTCAACTCCCCTCCCACTCCCCCGCCTATTGGCCCTTAATATACACGTACCTCGCTCCACACAACAACTTCCCCCCGCAAAGAGACACCTAATTTGGTGAAGCGGGGGGAGCGCAGACTCATAATCTGCCGTAGACTGTAAAGCGCAGTGGTACACCCATAAGGGTGCGGGTTCGAATCCCACCGAAGTAAAACTCCCCAAGAGGAGTTTTCGTAGCCATCTACCTTCCCGTCAATTAAAGGCGGGGGGTTAGGCGGTGAGCTTTTTGACTTCTTTAATTCTTTTGCGCTTCTACACTCCCTCGATCCCAGATCTGCCTCCTCTCAGCACAAGCAAGATTCCATTTGGGTTTGCGTTTCCCGCACACCAACCAGTTCTTTTCCTGCCTTGGCATCCGAGTAGTCATTTCGTGCTTGAATGCATGACTTTGTGGGACTGACTGCCCTGTGTCTTGATGCTTGTCTGGGAAGGCTGCGGTATCCTGCTAAATTGCTCTGAGCGAGCGCCTCTGCGCTTTTTGTGTCCAGAGAAGCATCGACCCTGCGCCTAAATACAACATTTTAACGCTCGTGTTCGCGAGCTCAAGTGTCATTGGCAGAGGACAACGGTGGCTGAGCCATCGCACCCTCGTCTGCGATGCCTTATTATAAAAAGGAAATGGAACAGGTACTTGTGTTGCCTCTCTCTCGCTACAATTGACATCATCATATTATCAGGAGATCGATTAGAAGGTCTCTTGATTTTTGACACAAAAACGCCATCCCATCCCTAACAAAGACATGCCTCGTACGTAAATCACTTCGCCTCTTCTTACTTGCTCCGTATGCAACAACACAACCATCCAGATTCAAGTGCGTTGCCATTTCGTAACCTGAAGGACAGATCAGGGAAAGCTTGGATCAGATTCATGTTACCTAGCCACGGGACGCCTAGCTCAGGACTACGAACAAAATGGGAAATTCTTTGTACCCAGAGCCATCCCACACAACTATACTATTTTGCCCTCGTTTTCGGCTCAGACCTTCCCGTTCCCTATTGTCCTATTCTCGCACCATGTCCGTTCTGATAAGCTCGGTTCTGTTAAACATCCTGCAATAATAATAGAGCTGCCTAAGAGCGGTAGTTAATCCAGCCGGGACCTACTTTCTCCAAAGAACCAACCCCTACTTCTATCTGTAATATCCCAGGCAACCACCCTGAACATCAGCCTCGCCCAAGGACACCTCTCTAGCTCTTCTACACCGTCCCCGCCTGTATCAACCTATCCAGCTGCTCCAAATCCCCCTTCAACCCCGTACAGAGAACCCCCTCCGGATCCGAAAAGATCTCCGCCAACTTCAGCGACGCCCGCCCATACTTCCTCGCCGTCTCAGCATCCCCAGCCCCATAATAAGTGCGCATAAACGCCTGATAATACTCCCCAACCTTTGCCAGCAGCCCCTCAACCTGTGCCAAATCAACCAGCTCCTGGGTCAGTTTCACCAGCGTGTTGTAGCTGACCGATCCGTGCTGCATGGTGTGAAAGGCTTCGGCGAGGCGTTCCCGCCGCTCGTCTGACGCTGAGCGGGCCTCGGCGGATGCGGAGCATAGGTTGCAGGTGCAGTTGAAACCCCAGTTTTTGAGGGCTCGGGTTCGGTGGGCGGTTGGCATGCCTAGGGGGATGTCTGTTGTTTTGTTAGCGACTTGACTGGTGAAAATGGGTGGCGTGGTATGGGCTCGTACAGCTCACTGTGATTTCCTCCCCGGGCTCAATATCTCTTGTTGCTATGGCCGACATGGCGAGGTCCTTCTTGGTGAATTTGCTGTAGGCGCTGAACTGGTCAGCATCTAACCCCGGCCCCGTGTGCTTCATGGCAATCTTACTTTGCATCGCAGGCATGGTTCAACTTCTGTTATGACGACGACTTGGTCAGCACCAAAGTATCCTCGTCACCAGGGGGTTGCCAACCCACATACCGCAATTTCCGGATAGACACCCTTCATATCCCGACCGTCCACAATAATCCCAAAAGCATTAGTCTTGATGACATCCTCAACAGCATGGACATGCTCCTCCTCGCTCCGAGCCATGGTGAGGAAGCGCTCCTTGTCCGGCAGCTGGTCGAGTGCCTTCTGAAACAACCGAGGCCCGCCAGGAAGCCCGCCCTCTGTCTTTTTTCCAAGAGAGAGAAACTCGTTATCGGCGATCATGGCCGGGTAGCTTTTCAGGATAGTGTCAAATCGTTTAATGCGTTTGGTGGCGACCACCCCCAAGCCCTTTCCTGGGATTTGGGTTACCGTATACGGTAGGTCAACAGCCTCGGTTGATAAACGGCCGCGGCGGGCAAGATGGTGGCGGGAGTTCCATGCTGGTAGGGGGTCTTGAACGGTGTCTGCAACGCCGGCGGCGGTTTCTGGGTCGGTGATGATGGCGATACCGCTGCCGTCGTTGAAAGTGGAGGAAGAGTAAACGCAGAACTTCTCGGTGGAGCCGGCGGCGTTGGGGATGATGCAGGACGGCGGATGGGTCCAAGGCAGTCCTCTACTCGAGTTCAGAAGCGCGGGAGTGCCGTCGTCTACGGGTAGCGTGCAGCTCCCGGCGGGTTGTAATGGCGGGATGGTGGGATTCCAAGGACATTGTGTCTGGAGGGCGGCTGTCAAGAGAGGAGACAAGACGAGAAAACAATAAAATATTTGGAGTTGAGGCACTGTCCGCAAAGTATGAGGAAGATATTGGGGATAGCCACATCATGATGAACTTAACTTACCAGCCATACTTGAACGCCATTGGGTAATCAATACCCAAGAGCCTTGTTGGCTAAGAAGTATGATATATGAGATTCAAGGAATCTACAATTCGTCAAGCGTTGCACCCGAGACAAATGCCAAAGAGCATTAAGGCTTTGAAATCTGATTCATCGGTTGCTCTACATATAACACTTGGTTGCCAAGTGATCTACAGGGCCGTGACCTCAAACCTGAGCTCAAGCTCATGGATTCTGCATCAAAATCATTACACCAAGGCCATCAGTGCATCAGACATATGGTAAAAGCTTGGCCGCCAACAGAAAAGCAGCAAAGGCTTATAGCCGGCAGTGGGAAAACACGCCGGGCTTATGTCATTCACCAGCTCCGCTCCCAGTTTGTTGCTGATCGTCGAGAGAGACGAACTGCGGGTTCGATTTCGCATGGCGGGACAGATCCGTGAAAAACGGCTCACATGCATATAACTATAGTGTACAAGCCCTTGGCTACCTGCATTATACAATGCATTTGTGCTCGACTAGACCACTTACACTATCACTCCCTGATCATACTACAATGGCTGCACCTCTCATTATCTGGCTACTGTTGATAGGAGGCACACTGCAGTGGTGAGATGGGAGTAGTGAGATGTTGACAAGTGGGATAAATACATAGCCGGAGCGGAACGAGCTGCAAACCTAAGACGACGCAGTAGCAGCAGCCCCGCACGACTCGAACAGGTTGATGGTGTTTTCCAGCAGGCTCCCTATGGTGGTTATCCGCATAACATGCCGGGAGTTATGGAAAGCCAGAATCGACAAGTGCACGCTTCTTCTCAATAATCCGCCGACAGTCAATTCGCACATCGCACCCGTCCTCGTGCTGTCCACAGCATAAGTGGAGATAGCGGGTGCAGCAGCCCTGATGTTGCAAGGTCGTATTAACTCGATCATGAGGAACTTCGGGAACTTTGGGAGGGCGAATCATGGGCCCTGGACACGCTGTTCTTTTGGCGGAGGAATTTTTGCGAACTTTGGGCTGGAAGTGGGGAAATTGTAAGCGATGCGGAACCCCCGAGATCCGAACAAGCTCCTTCTCGGCTGGCAGGGTACCTTGCCCAATGCGGCAGTGATCCAACCCAATTAAAGACTAGTGCGGATGACAGGATGCCATGGAGCATGCCTCGAGCGTGCCTTCCAGGATCGTGAACAAGGAGGGTCTCGGGTGGTGCAGCCTAGCAAACTCAAAATTCATCGCCATTCGCCACAGCGTGCGAGTACGAGCGGGACTTTTCCTCTGATGAACATACTGTGGACACTGAAATATGGAAATAACATGTACATTGTGGGCGTGCAGTGGGTCATCGGTTCGGGTGAGAGTCGCAGTCACAATCGCGGTCTGGAAACAAAAAGGTACTTCGTTCCACTCGATCCTCGAAGTCAATCCCAGAACCGGATATGTGTGACTTGAATGAAGAAGGCAGTGACGCCCTCGACCACATTCCAACAACCTCTTTATTGGCTTCCATCCACCGTGTGAAACTTTGCAATCCCCGAGTCGCAGCATTCTGAATTCATCCTCTACATCAAGCACGACCTCACGAAATTAGTAATACTAGGAGGGGCGGAGCATTGAGCCAAGTTGGATGTCAGCTTCCTAAATCTGTCTGTATCTGGGCGGAGAAATCCCGGGGTAGTCGAGAGCGAGGGACTTATTAACTTGAGGCTACCGAGCTAAATCTCACCTCCCCTCCCCTTTCAACTCTCGTCACGTTCAACACCCCCACCCCCAGCCAACAGACAGGACGACGCCATGATCGAGACCCTTCTTCGGCCGGCGGTGCTAGTCCCGGCCGTGGCCTTGGTCGCCTTCGTCATACACCAGCTCTTCTTTGCTGGGCCGAAGCTCCCCAAGCTCCCCATATTAGGCGCAAAGGAGGGCGACTGGTTCCCCTTCTACCAGGCAACATGGAGGAACACCATCAACTTCAAGGCCGCGGTACAAGAGGCGGACCAGAAATACAGAGATCAGGCCGTGCTTATGCCCGTGGCCATGGCCCAGAACATGGTGTTGCTCCCCCGCTCTGAGACACAGTTCGTCACCGACCAGCCCGACTCGAAGCTCGATATGCACACCCAAGCCATCGACGCCCTCCAGACAGACTACACGACGACCGACCCGTCCCTCGTGCGCAACCCGGTACACCACAAGCTCATCACCACCACCCTGACCAACCAGATCGGCAACCTCGTCCCGGATGTCGCCGAGGAGACGGCCTGGGCCTTCGATACCCACTGGGGCAACCCTGACGAGTTTCAGGAGGTCTGCGTCTACGACACCATGCGCAAAATCGTCGGCTGCGTCACGAACCGCGTCTTCGTGGGCAAGCCAAAGTGCCGAGACCCCGCGCTGCTCGTCGAGGGCATGGGATACGCCCAGGACGTGCCCCTGACCTCAACAGTGCTGCGCATGATATGGAAGCCCCTGCGGCCCCTCGTGGCGTTCTTCCTCTGCCTGCCCATCCGTTTCCGCACCGGGCGCTTCAGGAACATCCTCGTACCCGAGATCAAGAAACGCCTAGCCGACTACGATGCTCGCCAGCGCGATCCCGAGGACAAATCGCACGGCCCCGAGCCCAACGACTTCCTTCAATGGACCATCAAGCAGGCCAAGGACATGGGCGACCCCTACCTGTGGAAGCCAACCACCCTCGCCGACCGGATCCTCCTCCTCAACTTCGCCGCCATCCACACCTCCTCCTTCACCATCACCAGCGCCATCCTCGAGCTCGCCGCCTCCAAGCAAGAATACCTCGACGAGCTGCGCGCCGAAATCGAAGACGTCCTCGCCGAGCACAACAACCAATGGGACAAGCGGGCCCTCGCCAAAATGCAAAAGCTCGACAGCGTCATGCGCGAATCCGCCCGCCTCAACTCGTTCGTGACCATCGGCCTCAGCCGCGCCGTCGTCGCCCCGGACGGCATCGTCACGCCCTCGGGCGTGCGCATCCCGCGCGGCGTCACCGTCAACGTCCCCAGCTACCCGGTCTTCCAGGACAGCGCCATCTACCCGGACGCCCGCGAGTTCAAGCCCTTCCGCTTTGCCGAGCAGCGCTCCGACGAGTCGGTCGAGTATGTCAAGCGCGCGGCGAAGGCGTTTGCGACGACGAGTACGGATTATCTGGCGTTTGGGCATGGCCGGAATGCGTGCCCGGGACGGTTTTTTGCCGCGAATGA